>NC_068276.1:53261014-53561014 GCF_025860055.1 Xyrauchen texanus
GAGGGCTATGTGGAGTTCGGATAAGATTTAAAGGAATAGTTCACCCAAATATTTTAATTCTCTCATCATTTATTCACCCTCATGCCATCCCAGATGTGAATGACTTTCTTTCTTTTGCAGAAGACAAATTATGAATTTTAGAAGAATATTTCAGCTCTGTAGGTCCTCACAATGCAAGTAAATGGGTGCCAAAATGCTGATGCTCCAAAAACCAAATAAAGGCATCATAAAAGTAATCCATATAATTTCAGTGTTTTAATCCATATTTTTAGAAGTGATGTGATAGATGTGGATGAGAAACAGATAAGTAATTTTTTGCAAGTAATTCTTTATCCTGCCTAGAAAAGGTGATATGCATGAAGAATTTGAATCATCAAAAACATAAGAAGTAGAATGTGAAAGTGATCTGTTTCTCACCCACACCTATCATATGGCTTCTGAAGACATTGATTTAACCTATCGAGTCGTATAGATTACTTTTATGCTAATTTATGCCATTTTTGGAACTTCAAAATTTTGGCACCCATTCACTTGCATTGTATGGAATTACAGAGCTCTTCTAAAAATCATAATTTGTGATCAACAGAAGAACGAAAGTCATACACATCTGGAATGGCTCAAGGGTGAGTAAATGATGAGAGAATTTTCATTTTTGGGTGAACAATTCCTTTAAATTTAAACTGTTAAAATATTTCAGCTTGTGTGACTAGACCGTATGTGACTGCCCGACCGGATGTGACTGCCCGACAGGATGTGATGTATTCATTCAAAACTATCAGTGCGAAGTGAGAAATATCAATGGATTGAAATATTTTTTTGTTCTAAATTTCTGATGCTTTTGTATATTGGGAGGCTCCCCGGCCTGAGAGAAAGAGGGAGGAATGTGACAGGGCGGAGGGCGGGGCCGTGTTGTGATTCCACACACCCAGCCCCTAATCAGGTTAATCAAGTCTCAGAGAGGGATAAAATCAGACTGGAGACTGCAGTGGGACAGAGAGAGAGAGATTTACGGACAGCTGTCCGACACCTTTGTGTGTTTGTCTTTTTGTTTAGTTCTTCAATAAACTATTATTTATATTCTCACCTCCTCCTTTCCCTTTAATCCCTTTACATCCATGTTCTCAAACATACTCATTGCACACCAGTGGAGGGAGTTGCCGGTGACCGGAGATTACAACTGGGAGGAATATGTTGAGCTGGTATTAGAGACATTCGCTTCAGCGGATCCTCCTCAATCTATCCTGGTTCCGGTTTCCGAGTCTTCCACACATGAGTCCACTCTATGCCATGTCACAGCCATGCCTCAGTCTGCTCCATGCCAGGTCACAGCCACACATCAGCCTGCTCCATTCCAGGTCACAGCCACACATCAGCCTGCTCCATGCCAGGTCACAGCCACGCCTGAGTCTGCTCCATATCATGTCACAGCCATGCCCGAGTTTGCTCCATACCATGTCACAGCCATGCCTGAGTCTGCTCCATGCCATGTCACAGCCAGGCCCGATTCTGCTCCATCCCATGTCACAGCCACATCTGAGTCTGCTCCATGCCATGTCACAGCCATGCCTGAGTATGCTCCATGCCATGTCACAGCCAATCTTAAGTCTTCTCCATGCCATGTCACAGCCACGTCTCAGCCTGCTCCATTCCATGTCACAGCCATGTGTCAGCCTAGTCCATTCCATGTCCCAATCAAATCTGAGTCGGTTCCACACCATGTCATAACCTTGACTTTTGCGAATCCCTTCTCTACTACAGCTCCGCCTTCCATGGCTCTGCCCTCAGAGATTTCCACAACTCCAGTCTCTAGTCTGTGGCCGCCTCCCAGGCCTCCTGACCCTATCTCTACCCTGTGGCCACCAAACAGGCCTTCTGATCCAGTCCCTACCCTGAGATGGTCTTTTGGGTTTCATGGCTGTCCACCTGATCTGCTCTGGTATCCTTGGTCTCCTGGTTGTCTGCCTGACATGCTCTGATCACCTGGGTCTTCTGGTCATCCACCTGATCTGCTGTGGACTTCTGAGTCTCCTGGCAATACGCCTGATCTGCTCTGGTCTTCTGAGTCTCATGATCATCCCCCTTATCTGTTCTGGTATCCCTGGTCACATGGCCATTCGCCTGATCTGCCCTGGTCCTCTGGGTCTCCTAGCCATCTGTCTGTTCTGCTCTGGTCTTCTGGGTCTCCTGGCTGTCTGCCTGATCTTCTCTGGTCCCCTTGGTCTCTCTGCTATCCACCCAATCTGCTCTGGTTTTATGGATTTCCACCTGATCCGCTCTGGTCTCCTTGGTTTCCGGCTCGAACTTGGCCATGCCTCCCTGTCTTTGCCCTGTTCCTCTCATCCCCTTGCCTCTTGTGACCCCTTAAACTGCCCTTTTCCCCTTTTTGTCCCACACCCCATTGACTTTTTTTTTTGGAGCACCTAGAATCTGCTCTAGAGGGGGATATTTCACGATTCTCTGTCTGCCCTGCATTTTGCCTCTGTAATCTATTCCTCACTATACACTTCCCATAATCCCCTGCTCTGATCACTTCCAGCTGTTCCATATTGTTCTCACCTGTGTTCCATTCTCTCATTAGTCAGTTTGTATATAATGCCCTTATTTCTGTTCAGTCCTTGTCAGTTGTTGTATGTGTTTTGACCTCCCGTTCATGACCCGTTCCAATTGTTCATGTTTTCTCTGTTCCTGTATTTTTATCATTGTGGCTGTTTCTTTTGTTCCTGTGTTTACCCCGTTAATTTGTACTTTGTTTATTTTATTAAATACTTTTAAGCCTGCATTTAGATCCTGCTCCTGTGAACTCCCTCCTTGTAACACTCTTATCGGATGACCTTAGACATCTGATAGGTTCATTTATACACAGTATGTCAGAAAGATAAGAAGGTGTCAATCCATTTAAAGTCACATTTTAAAAATAAATTCTGTTGCGGATTGGCCACCATTGCAGAGAAATTAAAACACGATTAATATGTTCATGCCAACATGGCACTCCATTTTCCAGTTCATGACGGAATGGCAGTGAAAAGTCTAGAGGCTTTAAAAGTGCACACTTATGAGATTCAGATTGACAGGATGCAATAAGACAGACATGTGTCAACAAGGAAAAACTCTAGAAGAACCTCAGTCAAAGATGTAGACAAAGAGGAAGTGACCTAGTGTCTATGCCTAAGGAAAAGCAAAGACCCCTTTGAAGAAGATGCTTTTGATTGATGTGAGAAGATGAGATTTTGAGACTGGACTGTGGGGAAGGAAAAAACAAGCCTTACATTGGCCAGACAGCAGCCTGAGATGGAGGCCACCCAGTCAGATAGGGCGATAAGATGGCCAGGTCACCCCTGAGGCACAGGAGGTAAAGCCCCAGCACAAATGGGGCTGCTGATAGATATTTGTCAAGGGGCCTTGGTTGGAAAAGAATGTGTGGAGTTTGACAATCAATTAACCCCCGTTTTTTTCTTCTAATTTATTTGACCAGAGTTGAAGCAATTTGCTCAGCAACCAAGAGTGCTCAGGCAGTGAACGCGTGCCCAATTTTTCTAACCGTACATACTCTGAACATGCCGTATGCGCATGCTCCTGGAATTATTTGCACTTATTAGTGGGTCCACAAGGTGGCAATACTCCCAGTTGAGCCATTGTTGTCAGGAAGAAGTGCTAGGAGACGACTCGATCACTGGTAAACATCAGGAGACAAAGGTGGAAACAACAACAATGGAAGTGCACGTCAAGAGCATGTGTGTGAAGAGGTCATACATACAGTTGTATAAATCCAATCTGAAGTAATGTAAAGACATATCTATGGGTCTAAACTCCTGAAGAGAAATAGTTCAGTATCTCATAGCAGTCACAGAATGTATGCGCCAACCAACTGTGTATGCGCGAACAGTCATACGAAGTATACAGTCGAGGCTGAACATTCGACTGTAAGTAGATGATAAGTATGCATACATAGACGTTCACGTCAAAACCAAAGTATATTTTCGGCTTAAAGTGATAGTAAAAATATACAATTCTCACATAATTTACTCACCCTCATGCCATCCTAGATGTGTATGGCTTTCTTTCTTCTGCAGAAAACAAATGAAGATTTTTAGAAGAATATTTCAGCTCTGTAGGTCCATACAATGCAAATGAATGGTGGCGAGAACTTTGAAGGTCCAAAAAAGACTTAAGTGGTTAAACTCATGTCTTCTGCAGTGATAGGTGTGGATGAGAAACAGATCAATACTGAAGTCCTTTATTACTGTAAACCTACTCTTTCACTTTCACATTCTGGTGTGAAAGTGACTTTCACATCAGCCAGCTACTGGTTGGGGCTGGTCAAAGATGGAGATTTATAGTAAAGAAACAAAAAACTTAAATGTTGATCTATTTCTCACCCACACCTATCATATAGCTTCTGAATAGATGATTCAACCACTGGAGTCACAGGGATTACTTTTATACTGCCTTTAAGTGCTTCTGAGTTCTGGTCACCATTCACTTGTATTGTATGGACCTACAGAGCTGACATTTTCTTCTATAAATATCTATTTGTGTTCTGCAGAAGAAAGAGAGTCATACACATCTGGGATGGCATGTGGGTGAGAAAATGATTAGATCATTTTCATTTTTGGGTGAACTGTTCCTTTATGTCCACAAACATACCAATTTCTATGCATTTTGCAAAGAGATGTTAGCAATTATTTATGAGATATAGCCGAATGAGGATAAAATGTAATTTGGTTTTCTTTTCACCTAGGGGCACACCAGCATTCCCAGAGAGATGAAAACAAACTAGCAGTTCAAAGGGTATGTTAAGTCCTCCATAATCTTTTTGTCCTTATTTAGGTTTCTCCATTGGCTGAGAACATTCCTACATTTGAATTTGAATCATCTGAGAGGTTATATTTAGTTTTGCTTGTACTTGCACTAACCACGGAAAGTTTTAAGGACACCATTAATGCATTATTTAGAGAGACTCTGAATAGTTCTTTCAAGGCTGTGCAACACAGGTATTTATTTTTGGAAATTTCAACAAAAAGTTTTAGCAGCTCAGTTTTTTGGGGTTTTTTTCAACAAAAAACTTTTTATTTTGACCACATTGAAAACCTAATGTGACTCATGTAGGGGATAGATAATTGACTCTCTAACAGCAGATAGATGACTCTCTAAGCAGACTAACCAATACTATATAATCTGTGAATTTCAAGGCTAAGGCCTTGCACTTCTACCAACAGCCAATGGTAAGTTTCCATATGGAAGTATATTGACCTGAGAAAAAAAAGCTAATATTCTTGAGAAGATAATGTGTGCAACAAACACTAGAAGAGTGGATTCTCTCTCTATTCTGCTGAGATGTTTTTTGATAGGAAGATCTCTATAACAGATACACAGCTACATACAATCTTTCAGTCTGCTAGATTATGTGATACCACAACAACATTCCTTCAAATGTTTTCAGATATGTTAAAATTGTACAATGCCACCCCTTTTTTCATAGTACAATGACAGAATGTGGACGTGTCAATGCATTTCTTTTAGAGCAAGGAAAATCTGCAGACCTAAAATACAGGTTTCTTTCTGAATTGTTCTTCTCCATACATTTAAACACACTACTAGTAAACTGGGACATCGATACTGCAATCAGGGATGTCAATCAAAACAGATGTTAAAGTTGTTGAGGTCAAACCATTTGTCATCCAGGCCCAAAATAAATAAAAAGTTGGGTTAAAAAAAACGCTCCAATATCATTCAATGTAGTTTAGTTAATCATACTCTGGTAAATACGATGCATGAACCTTGATAACAAACTGGCAGCTAGGCCAACAGACTCCTAAAATTCTAATAATTCCACAAATCACTTAATGCTGTTGTTTTTTCCATGCAGCTCCAATGTAATGTAGATAGGAGAAATGGGCTGGTAGCCCCATGCAAGCAAACCGCAACACCTTATTTTGTAAAAAGAAGAAAAGAGCAACATCCATCTATCCATCCATCCATCTTCTATACCCACGTATCCTATGCACTGTTGCAGGAAAGCTGGAGCTTTATATAGCAACATCTCAAGCAAAATTTAGTGGAAATGTAATGTGTCTAAATTACTTATTACCTAAAGATACTGAAAACAATAACAGTATGGCAAGCTGTGTATTATGAATGACTGAAAACACCAAGAAAACATTTAGGCCGTGGGTCTACCAAAGTGTTTTTTTCCTGAGGCCAGAACATTTTAAAAATAGTTTGCAATGGGAGCGCCGCATATTTAAAAATGCCAGCAGTGTGACAAGGTGCTGAACATCTATTCCACGCTGAGCGCAGCGTGCTTGATGTTTTTGTTTTGGTCGCCGAGAGTTGAAAAATGATAGACTTTGGGTAAAACACAGCTCTCGTCACTGTCACTTGATACCCAGCAGTGGAGGAGGGACAGGACAAATTCCACACCAACCAACTGTCATCTCCTACTTGTACAATGAATGAACAACAATGAAGGAGAAGTTTGCTGGTCTCTGAGTATTCATGTCTGTACCAGATGACATTCCCAGACTACCACAATATTAATATGAAATAATAATGCTTCAGCCTTCAATCCATCCAGAGCAAGGGCCAGAGCAAGCTGACATTTTTACATTCAGTACTTGTTGATAACACAAACTATCTGTGAAATTAGATACTTGCATCCCATTACATCCGCGGATATTCCTTATCATAGAAACCAAAGCATATCGCCTGAAAAAATGCTGCACCTCCAAAGCGCTCTCAAGCGCTCCCAGCTGGGCGTTTTCAGAAGAGTGCCTGGCATTTTCAGCGGGCAAAAAACGCTTTGGTGGACACGTGGCCTTAAAGGTAATTTTTTTTTTCTGCATTTCGAAATGACACTCTGTATACACCGTGTGTATCCGTTGACAAGATGCACCGCAACGGCTTGAAGCTGTCTACACTGGACGGATCAAAGTGAATGTACTAAATTGTTTATTTGTCTTGTTGGCAGGAGTAGCGTCAGCGCATGCAACCAAAAATAGAATGGGCATCCATCTCGGTCTGTGCTATGCAATGCATCCAGTGTACTGTAGACTACATCATTCATAATAATGAGGGTTTTTTTGTTTGTGTTTGTATCCAGTGTAGAAAAGGTGCTACACTGATACCTAAGGGTGTAGAATAGATGGAATTTTGTTACCGATGCCATTCTAGAAATCCACTATTCACAGTAAGCCATGATACATTTAATCCATGAATCAAATTGTCCAATAAAAGGCTGAATACTGAGTTTGAGTGGAATTTGACTGGTGAAGCGATACTAACATGGCAACCCCATGATGGGACCCACTTCATTTCGTATAGAACAACTTTTATGGGGTTACTGATATGACTGGAGTCTTCATCTTAGGTGAGTGCCTAAAATTACTAAACATTTTTAATGAGAAAAAAATACTGAGTGCACCTTTAACAGCACTTATCAAAAAATGTCAAACATTGTCATAGATATCTTGGTATCTTAATATCTTGATTAATGGAACTTAACAAAACAAGACCCCACACACTTCTTCGAGAAAATAAACAAACAAGCTTGTTTTAACTAAGAACATATATATAAATAGGAATGCACAAAACAATGAAACTTATCAAACTAATTAAAAACCAAGAGCTGCAATACATGCAGTACAACACCCAAAAGTGTACTACTCCTTGAAACAAGACTGATAGCATTTAGTGGAATGAACCACTGCAACTATTTATTAAGTTAAATAGTTAGACCTAATGGCAAATCTAAACTGTAGCTGCAATCATTCTGTGTTTTGTATTTTAGTAATATCAGCCCTTATGACGCATGCTCAAAATGCTTAAACTGGCCATACAACAATGAAAAGCTCCAAAACACAAAATCACATATCCAATTAGAACGCCTGCAGTCTAGGTAACTGCTGACATCATTGAGTGCATAACTCGTGCTCTCTCTCTCCATTCTCGCTCTTTATCAGGCAAACATAATTAATGGAAGCGAAGCAGAAAAACATGCTGCAGCTTTATAGATTTTTGATGGTAATCAGTCGGATTAATTATGTGATATAATTATGTGATATATGTCCCTTGTTAAGTTAATCGCACTCAGATAAATACGATGCATGAACTTTGATAACATAATGGCAGCTAGGCCCCCAGACTCCTAAATCAATTAACCAAGTTCTACAAATTACTTGTGAACAGTGCAGCTGTGTTGTGGGCAAACTGTGACACAACTACAAACATATGACACAGGAATAAATCAATGTAGAGAGTATCTGATAAATACTTGTTTTGATAATAACTTACTTTTTTAGAAAGTGTGATTGATGCTTGCTCGTTCAAAATAGGGTGCTGATACTAGTGTTGTGGGCTGTTTCCATTGCGTTGCTATACGGTTTCTAGAGTGTTCTTAGTGGGTTTTATTTATTTATTTATGTTTGCATTTCTGGATGGTTTTAGTTTTTTTTTTTTTTAGGGGGCTGCTAGATTATTGCTTACTGGTAAAAGTCAGAAGACCCCACCTTCTCCATGATATTTTGGTCCCTAGATATGGCTTGGATCCCTCCTTCGCTATAAGTCTAGAGTTTTTTATATTTATTTATTTGTACATACCAGACCACTCCAGTCCAGTATGTGCAACATTAACAGATCTTTCACAGTTTATCAGAGAGAAATGGAGATTGAATACAAGGTTTTAATGTATGATGCAATTTGATCATTCCAAAATCATTGTAAAAAATCATGAAGAAAAAAAAAAGAAGTAAAATAAAATAGAAATAAATATAGATTGCATTTAAAACAATACTTGGCCATCAGTGCAAACCACATGATGGGCCTGAATTAACAGACAATAGCATAGCTAACCAATGGCAATAAAGCTTCAAGTTCTCTTACACCATTCAGTGTTATGATCCTTCAACCTAAGAGGGGTAATTTATTAATTGAGGTGTGTATGTGAACATGTGATGCAGACCTCCATAAAGGTCCAATAAAATATGATCCCTACATGGCCTCTGAATGGAAACAACTTTAAACAACAACATGTATTGCCATACAGTCTTCAATCTGTATGCGTACCTATTTATGTGTGTGTGTGTGTGTGTGTGTGTGTGTGTGTGTGTGTGTGTGTGTGTGTGTGTGTGTGTGAGCGTGTATTTATCACTTTGTGGGGACCAAATGTCCCCATAAGGATAGTAAAACCCGAAATTTTTGACCTTGTGGGGACATTTTGTCGGTCCCCATGAGGAAAACAGCTTATAAATCATACTAAATTATGTTTTTTGAAAAGGTAAAAATGCAGAAAGTTTTCTGTGAGGGTTAGGTTTAGGGGTAGGGTTAGGTTTAGGGGATAGAATATAAAGTTTGTACAGTATAAAAACCATTATGTCTATGGAAAGTCCCCATAAAACATGGAAACACAACATGTGTGTGTGTGTGTGTGGGTGTGTGTTTATAGCCACACCTTTATGCGAGACTATGAGCAATTACTTTCTTTCTCCACTGCATGCTTACAGAGAACATGTCCAACAAAACCCGGTCCGGGGGATGGAGAATTGATTTACTTCTTGCCTCTTAACAAAATTAACACACACGACACTGACACACTATCACACCTTGAAATAATAATAATAATAATAATACATTTTATTTAACAGCGCCTTTCTAAGCACTCAAGGTCGCTTTACAGATAATAAAACAAGTACAGGGAACAGAAAAGTATAAACATACAATTATAAAAAAGGACAAGAACAGTGCATTTACAAATAAGCAAGCTGGAACAGGTGGGTTTTGAGTCTGGTTTTGAACAGGGGGAGAGAGTCGATACTGCGGAGGTCAGGTGGGAGTGAGTTCCAAAGCTGGGGAGCAGAGTGGCTAAATGCTCTGCTCCCCATAGTGACAAGTCGAGCAGAGGGTACAGTGAGGTGAATAGAGGAGGAGGATCTAAGGGAGCGGGAGGAGGTGGCGATGTGAAGGAGGGCAGATAGATATGAAGGAGCAGGGTTATGGATAGCTTTGAAAGTATGCAGAAGGATTTTAAATTGTATTCTGAATTGAACCGGGAGCCAATGGAGCTGCTGAAGGACAGGGGTTATATGATGAAAAGAGGGGGTTCTGGTGATGACACGAGCTGCTGAATTCTGGAGAAGTTGGAGTTTATGAAGAGATTTCTGAGGGAGACCAAAAAGAAGGGAGTTGCAGTAATCAAGTGGTCGTATGGCAGCACACATGCGTAAAATGAATAGCAGTGACAATGTGACAACACCTATTCTGGAGTGCAGCCTCACAGCTGATGAATTAGTATTGCTATATGATCTCTTGCTAAGATATTGCAGGAAAAGTTGAAAAGAGGAACCATAAAACTTGTCTATCTTAAGGCTTTTGCAAACCAAATGTGAATTAACATTTTGAATAAAAACAATGGATGCCTATTTTTTTTTTGCCCTCAATGAAATGCCCTGACCAATAAAATGTAAGCTTTGGATCACGTGTCAGAAGCTGCTGCAGTTCCCAAAGCCATAGCAAGTGGCGCTAAAGCACAGAACACTAACATGACATAAACCTTTTCATGAGTAGGGCCTAAATTCCCCTGCAGTGCCCCCTAGAGTGAGTTATTTTTCATGTCACACTGCACAGCTGGTTTTGGTGGGTGGAGTGTAGAGGAGAATTTTTTGTGTGTGTGTGTGTGTGTGTGTGTGTGTGTGTGTGTGTGTGTGTGTGTGTGTGTATGTGTGTCAAGCACTAATGTAAACAGACTTGGCTGCGTGCATCGGATAAACACGCTCGATTAGCATGTTTTCATTGTGAGCATGAGCTGAAAAGACTGTTTGAGTTGCTGTTTGGGTGAATGAAAATCACATCTGCTCCTAATCAGCAGACATGGCTGCGTGTATGGGAAGATCGCATTTAGATATGATGGCTGTGCATATACAAGCTGTGAACTATTATCATGGAACTTTGGTGACAATTAGGCTGTTTGTTATATAAAATAAACATATTATGTGCTTGAAAAGACTCTTTGTTTTGTTTGACGAATGACAACTGCTACTAATGTAAACAAATGGCAGCACGCAGCACAGAGGAAGATCGCGTTTGATGTATTGACTGTGCGTATAAGAGCTGTAAACTTTTAATCATGGTACTTTGGTGATGAGTTGGATGTACAGTATGTATATACATTAAACTTATTCTGTGGTTTAAAAGACTGTATGAGTAACTGTTTGAGCAAATACAAATGACATATTCTTGACCAGCGCCTGTGTTGGCACAAAAGCCTATTTGAACCTGGCAGCTTGTAACATAACTGGCCGTAGCAGAAACACTTATGTGTGACGCTACTCTGTGGGGCCCAGTTATTAACAATCACATTCTCTTTTTAGAAATTACTCCCCTGAGGTCTTGCTTTGGGGGCTGCTGAGGGCGACGAGCCTGTCCCTAGTCTTTACGAGGGGGAGCACGACTCGCCACGCTCTGTTTCTGAGCCTCCCGTCTAGAAGGACCGGGGCGGGACTGGGTGGCCGACGGCCCCTCCCCCTGAGTGTGGCGAGGAAGGAATTGCCTGAAGGCTTCCTCGTGACTTATTGCCTCCTGGAACCTGGTGATAGCTATATTCATAGCATCACCAAATAAGCCAGAATGCGAAACCGGGGCATCGAGAAGGAAAGTTTTGTCCTTGTCTCTGATGCCCGATAGGTTAAGCCATAACTGTCTCTCCCTGCTGACTAAAGCAGACATAGACCGGCCAATGGTGCGGGCCATCTGCTTGGTGCAGGAGATCCATGCTCGAAAGCTCAGAGAGCCAGTGGTTCCAACTCAGGTCCTTCAACAGATTAGCCTAGTACACCTGTGACACTGCCATGTGCAGGGCAGCACCAGCCTGACCTGCTGCCTAATAGCCTTCCCACAAGCATGGAGTGGTCCTGCAGCTTGTGGGAAGTGGGTCTCTTAGCGATGATGCGAGCCAGGCGAGATAACCAAGTGTCTCCTCTGGCGCATCACCAAATCTCAACAGATTAGCCTAGTACGCCTGTAACACTGCCATAGTGTGCAGGGCAGCACCAGCCTGACCTGCTGCCTGATAAGCCTTCCCCACAAGCGTGGAGGTGGTCCTGCACAGCTTTGTGGGAAGAGTGGGTCTCTTTAGCAATGATGCCGAGCCAGGCGAGAGATAACCCGCAAGAGTCTCTTCTACCAGTGGCATCACCAAATACCCCCGAGCCTCAGCATCCACGATAGTCGAATATGTCGACGTCGAGGGCACGAAGACACGGGGAGTATAATGATTCCTCCATGAATGAGAACGCTCGTTATGGAGGTATTAGAAGAAAGAAAGGGACTTATATAGCGTTTCCCTTTTTTATTTTATTTATTTATTTATTAAAACATTTTTGGCCACCAGACAGAAATCTGTCATCTAGTTTGGAGCGTTTGTCATCTCTTGTTCGCGTGGCCAGTCTAACTATAATCTGGCCACAGCCCAAGTAACCACCTCGAGTAATTCCTCAGCAGCTTTACTATTGTGCAGAGGTTCAGCGTCCCCCTCGTGAACCGAAGAGGCGCAGAGGCGCACTTCCGTCTTACGAGAAGGATCAGCTAGATCTGGGGAGAGAGCGAGCGATAGGGACGGACCCGTCTCTCGCTCCTCAGCCAGATCTATGCGAGAGCCCCACGATGAAGGAGTGAGCGCTGGCTCTTGGAAGTAAGTGAGACGAGTGTGAAGCATTTTGACTGTAAACATTTTCTTGTATAGGTTCATTTTAATTATATTGCTGCAACACTGCATCCACTTTAAAACCTATGTGATCTTGTGTGGATTGTCTTTGGCTTTGCATTTAAACTTACATAAGTTATCATATAGCTTTAATATAAAATTTACTGTGGCATCTTTGCCTTTGTATCACGTTATTTAAATAAGCAGCTTTACGGATCTTACGTGTTTTTCTTCACCAAAAAATATATAAAATTAATACTACTGCTGTGACTTGCAGTGCACTCTGTAAATATGTCTTTGTTTCAAAATACCTTTATATACAAAAATTGTGGTGGTTTCTCCACAAAATTATGTAATTTTTATTGCAGTGCTATCATTAAGTCGCTAACAGATGTGCTACCATTAGCAGTGTACAAATATCTAATAACGTCTAAAGGGTCAGACTGAAGATTAGATTTGGGGTTTAAGCAAATGTATAACACTCAAGTCAAGTCAATTTTATTTGTATAGCGCCTTTCACAACACACATCGTTTCAAAGCAGCGTTACAGAATATCAGCATTAACAGACGATAAAACTGTAATGTCTATAAAGTCGATTAATCATCATTGTGTAATTTCGATAAAATACGATTTTTAATAGTGTTTAAAAATAATTAAATGATAATTGTATTAATAACCCCAGTGAGCAAGCTGTAGGCTGACTGTGGCAAGGAACACAAAACTCCATAAGATGTTGATTAATGGAGAAAAATAACCTTGGGAGAAACCAGACTCACTGTGGGGGCCAGTTCCCTCTGGCTAACATTATGAATGTAATGTAAATATTAATTATGTATAGTTAAAATCATGGTTTAAAATTATTAAACTAAGTGTTAAGGGTCAGTGATTAAACATCAATTGTGTTTGAACTGTAAGATTAATGACCAAAGTCTTTGAAGTCCATCTTGATTAATTGCAGAAGTTCACATAGATGCAATTGTCTTTTTTAATTGGCTGATGAAGGCTTTTGTTGGCAATAGTTAGTCTAAGCATTCCATTTCAAGATCGTAGTCCATCTATAGACCGAGGTGATGCAGGTTGGAGTTGGCATCATTTCATCCTCTGAAGTCCGTCATAATAGATTGAAGTGATGTTTGGCTGGCACCGGCTGCATTTAGTCATCATCATTCTGCGACATGTAGCAGTGGAGTCCAACATGAAGCAGGAATGGTGCTGGATCCAGCCGGTTCTGGTGACCTCAGGATAGGAGTCCCGAGGTTGAGACAGGGAAACAAATAAAAAGATGTAAGCGTAGATGCCATTTAATTTATTGCAGAGTGAGAGATCATGCTCAATGTTTCTGGTTTCTGGTTCCGGCAGACCCAACTAAAGCAGCCTAATTGTGGGTTGGAGGATAAATTAGGTGTATGCCTGGCTAAATAGATGAGTCTTTAGTCTAGACTTAAACTGAGAGAGTGTGTCTGCATCTCGAACAGTGTTTGGGAGACTATTCCATAGTTTAGGAGCCAAATATGAAAAGGATCTTCCTCCTTGTCATTACTCTTGAGCTGTGACATAATATCTGGTTCGGTTGAGGCTTTATTCCTAACCAATTTAGCCACAGTACTGAATAAACATCTAGGTGCGTGTTTGTAGCTACAGACACTATCCTTCCATGCACCCTGAAATACTTCTAATTTTGTATTTTTCCACATGCGCTCCATTTTCCGAGCTGCTCTCTTGAGAGCATGAGTGTGATCATTGTACCATGGTGCAGGGCTTATTTCTTTAATTTTCTTTAATCGAAGTGGGGCGACAACATCAAGGGTGCTAGAGAAGACTGCATTTAAATTTTTTGTTATTTCATCAAGTTCTTCTGGGCTTTGGGGTTTATTGAGTATATGAGATAGGTCTGGAAGAGTATTAGTGAAGCTATCTTTAGTGGTCGAAAGAATGGTTCTACCTGAACGATAGCGTGGTGTAGATTGAGTAACATAGCTGATTGCGGCATGCAAGAGACGAGGTAATGATCCGAGATGTCATCGCTCTGTTGCAGAATTTCTATATTATCAACATCAACTCCATATGAAAGAATTAAATCTAGTGTATGATTATGGCGATGATTTGGTCCTGTTACATTTTGTCTGACTCCAAGAGAGTTGAGAATATCGATAAATGCTAATCCCAATGTATCATTTTCATTATCTATGTGAATGTTGAAGTCACCAACAATTAAGGCTCTATCTACAGTAACTACAAGATCTGATAAAAAATTTGCAAATTCACTAAGGAAATCTGAATAAGGCCCGGGTGATCTATACCCTGTAGCAAGGGTAAAGGACGACAGAGATTTTTTATTTATATTTGTATTTGACGGTGTCACCTTAAGCATTATTAGTTCAAAAGACTTACATTTATATCCTGTCCTCTGAGTAACACCAAAAACTTCACTGTAAATTGTAGCAACACCTCCTCCTCAACCCTTCAGATGAGGCTCATGTTTATAACAATAACCTGGGGGAGTAGATTCATTTAAACTAATATAGTCATCCGGTTTAAGCCAGGTTTCAGTCAAACAGAGCGCATCCAATCTATGATCTGTAATCATTTCATTGACAATTAGCGCTTTGGTAGAAAGAGATCTAATGTTTAGTAGCCCTATTTTTATATGATGTACATTTTTAATTTGTTTGTTTTGTTCAAGTTTGACCTTAATCAAATTTTTTCTAAATGATTTAGTGAGGGTTTTGTGTTTGGTAGTTCGGGGAACAGACACAGTCTCTATGAGATATCTAGGTGATACAGTCTCTATGTGTTGTAGTTTATGTGACCTGTGTGACGTCTCAAGGCAGCTAGCAGACGTTCGGATTAACCAGTTTGTCTGCTTCCTGACCTGGGCCCCATTTAGTCAATTAATATCATTATTAAGTCTATGAGCCAAATTACTAGAGAGGAGAGTGGCACCTTCCCTGGAGGGATGGAGTCCGTCTCTCTTTAGTAGGTCAGGTCTACCCCAAAAACTTTTCCAATTGTCTATAAATCCTATTTTATTCTGCAGACACCACTCAGACATCCAGCCATTCAGTGACACTAATCTACTATAAACCTCGTCACCACGACGAGCAGGGAGGGGACCAGAGCATATTACAGTGTCTGACATCGTTTTTGCAAATTTGCACACCTCTTTAACATTATCTTTAGTGATCTCCGATAACACTAAGTTGATGTACATGGCAATAAGATACAGTCAGTATTGTTCCACTTGACAGCAACTTGTTTTCATTCATTATGTGTATTATGTAATGATTTTTATCAAATGTACAGCCGTGGCCAAAAGTATTGGCAGTGACCTAAATTTTGTGTTTCACAAAGTTTTCTGCTTCAGTTGTTGTGGTGTTGATTCACATTGTTTCTAGATTATTGTGCAGAGTGATCAGATGCATTTTAAATAATTGCAAAAAGCTTCATTGGACAAAAAAAAAAGAACTTTATCACAAAAACAAAAATTTCACTGTTTTTTGGCCCTGGCACAAAATGACCAGCTAACATAATTTCACTAATCATATCAGCAGCACCTGGGAAAGTGTGAACGAGTACTAGTCAGGTGAAATCATTCTATCATTCTGATTGGATTATAAGAGCAGACTGATTTCTATAAAAGGAAGGAAGAAGAGCTTCCAATCATTGTGTTCTTGTTAGCAATGTTACCTCTGAAGAAAGATATTCAGCCATCATCGCTTTGCATCAAAATTGCCTAACATGCAAGGAAATTGCTGCAAAGAATATTGAACCTGAAAGAACCATTTACCGGATCAAGAACTTCAAGAAGAGAGGTTCAACTGCAGTGAAGAAGACTTCAGGACGTCCCAGAGTGTCCAACAAGTACAAAAAAAGCTCCTGAGGAGTCAGCTACGGAATCGTGTCATCACCAGTGCAGAGCTTGCTCAATCTTGACAGCAGGTTGGTGTGAGTGCATCTGCAGGCACAGTGAGGTGAATACTTTTGGACAGTGGCCTGGTGTCAAGAAGGACAGCAAAGAAGCCACTTCTCTCCAAGAAAAACATCAAGGACAGACTGAAATTCTGCAGGAAGTACAAGGATTGGACTGCAGAAGACTGGTGCAAAGTTATTTTCTCTGATGAAGCCCCCTTCCGACTGTTTGGACGTCTGGAAAATCGATAGTCCGGGGAAGAAAAGGTGAACACTACCATGAGTCCTGTGTTGTGCCAACAGTGAAGCATCTTGAGATCATCCATGTGTGGGGTTGCTTTTCATCCAATGGAGTGGGCTCTCTCACAATTCTAACCAAAACACTGCCATGAATAAAGAATGGTATCAAAACGTCCTGCAAGAGCAACTTCTCCCAAAGATTCAGGAGCAATTTGGTGGTGATCCATGCATTTTCCAGCATGACGGAGCACCATGTCACAAGGAAAGAGTGATAATGAAGTGGCTCAGAGATCATTACTTTGACATTTTGGATCTGTGGCCAGGCAACTACCCGGATCTTCTTTTTGTACTGAAAAGTAATTATTTTTCTCATGCATGATGGGCAAAGGGCACCAACTACCGTAAAATTTGCTTGTCGAATAGCGTTGCCTGTTGTAAAGGTATGAATATGCTAACAGTGAAAATTTGTGTAGATTTCCATGTGAAACAGCCAGTCGTCTGTGAGTCACTTTGCTTAACTGCGTCACCTTCAGTGGGAAAAGGCTTTTATGGTGAAAAGTAGGTGGCTTCTGGACCCAGATTTTACATTGGACATGAAGTGTTGGCTGAGCAAACATCAAACCCATATTTTATGCAGTCTGGTTGGTATATTCTTTTACCTTGTATAGTTTTGGTTATGGTTTTTGATGATGAGGGCATATCACACCACTGTTGGCATCTTGTGGCTAGCTTCAGACAAGTGACAGCTGAATTTGCACTAATTTCAGCTTTTATTGGACACACATCTATGACAAAAAAAATAAGGGACAATTTTTTCTCCTTCCTTTTAAAATATGGAGGAGATGAAATATATTTGCCATCCTAGCTTTGTACAACTATGTGGTTAATTGCATTTTATTGTTTGGATTTAATGTTGTTTTTTCATCTGCTGTGTTTGACCCTATCAGAACAGTCCTGCAGTCCATTTTGGGTTACAACATACCAGACCACTGGTCTCTCTCCACAATGGTTTACACAAAAAGACAAGTTGTAACTCATCAAGTCTTCATCAAAGCTAACAACAAAACATCTCATAAACAGGCACAGACATGCAAATACACAATACACATAGTATTGGTTGGAACGCATGCCAAGAACGAGTAGCAACATTAATATTGTGCTTGACTTGGAATTTAAACCTGTACCTCAGTGACCATTCACCCTTGAGATCAGCTGCCTCAGCCGCCCACGTCTGTCTCCCTCCAAACCCACTTCAGTCTGTTTCACCCTTCCACAGAGGCACCTGCCCCATCTGTCCAGGGTCTCAGCAGTCCCCACACACCATTGTCCTGTATTAATAAGCTATTGATCCGTGGAGACTTTTTCAGTGTCTGGGTCTGCCAGTCGCTCTCTCTTACGCTCGTCTGCATTGGGCTGTATCAATGTGCGAGCTGCAAAAAGTGCCAGTAATGGAGGCAGCTGGAGCCCACGGGCATTGAATGGATGGGGTATTTTTGTGTTTTGCTTCTCGTAAGCCTCTGTTTCGACAACCATGGGCCCCCTGGGAGGTGAGGAAGTGCCAGCTGAATCGTGCCTGATATCAGAGCACTGGGTCTAATGAAGGGCCACTCCCATTTACCCTGCTGCCTAACATGATGGATTATTTTAGTCCGGTACCTTCAGCCAGGAATCTCACTCCTTCTGCAATGGAAAGCACAATATATATATATATATATATATATATATATATATATATATATATATATATATATTTAGCATCTGAGATGAAAAACTATATAAATAAATAACAATAAAACAGTCTGTGTTTATCTCAGCACTTTTGCTTTTTTCCTTTGAACATTGGTAGTTTTGAACTGTTCTTTTAATAGCAATGAAGTCCAGGGTCTTTATGATTGCTTCACAGTAGATAGTTTTACGATAAATTAATAAGCAGCTGGATAGAACAAAAATGTATCATATTCAGATGGAAATTTAACATGGATTTGGTAGTTTTTTTGATGAGCAATGTTTCTTTATGAATATTGTATGCATTTGATGAATTTAAACACTTGGCTAAACTTCCTTGTGAATTCACAGATGTACCATGCATAAAAAACATAAGCTGGTTTTAAATGGTCTTAACTGGTCTCTCAGCCTGACTAGCTAAAAAGTGTCCAAACCAACTCTAAACTAGTTAACTGACAAGGCTGGTAGACCAGCTAAAACTATTCAATCATCCTAGGATGTTTTCACCATTTTTAGTTTTTTTCTCAATGGGTAAATATAGGCATTGATCTGTGTCTCGTCACCTGGTAATTTTTGCCAGAGATAATAGAAGGAGACAGACTACTTGTAGGAAAATAAATAGGTAAATATTATTTTGCAAGGCTTTACATAGTGGCTGGAGGAATGAAAGTCCCACATGTCAGTTTAAAGAGCCAGTCGCCTTATTGATAGAGCCATTGTCTGTTTATTTGATTCTACATCAACAACCTGAAAAGTATAGTTTTTATGCATGATTAAAATTTTTTAGCAAATATATGAAACCATTGTTTTCAGATTTTATTGCTGAATTTTGAAATCTGTCATTAAAACGTAATCTTGACAAACAGTTTTGGAGATTTCTGTCCTTTTCTGTTCAAGTACATGAAAAAATAGCTGGCTGGAGGCATTAATAAGATGGCAGCCGGGTGAACTGAGGATCTATGCCTTAATAGCATGATTTTAAATTGTCTCAACATTGTATGTTCAATCATTTATATGCATTAAAATGGCAGAAGCTCTCTCATCAAAGCAACCAAAACATTTTTTGCATGTGATAGTTACGTCTGTCTGCTAAATGAAGCAACCACATTCCAAAGTTGATGAATTTGGTGAAAGATCCAATGGAGACCCAGAAGATGAACACTAGAAAGACCAGAACATTTACACCACTGGTATTCATGGAAAGCCAGTCAGCGAACCCTGAATGCTAACCATGTCATCCATTAGTGGAACAAGGCATCCAACATGAGAGACACATTTGGACAGTCTGCAAACAACATGCAGTGCCACAGAGCAAATCCTGTTTGTTCTGCTTACTGTAAGCCCAGAAGGTTTGCTTACACACAGGTGCAGGTGGGTGTCACACGTGGCTGAACCCTCTGGAGTAATGCTGCGCTTGGCCGCACAGATTCTGACGTGAGAGAGTGGATGAGCAGTTGCCTCCTGCAGTGCAACTGGGACCACTGCAGACCTGACATCCTAATGGCATGTGCTCCTGGTTTTATGTGTCATATGAATCATGCGAAAACATTTGTTATATGCAGCGGGATCTAAGAGACACAGTAAAAAAAGCTTCAATTTTGAATTTTTCTAATTGAATCCTTAAAAGGTTTTTACAAATAATAGTAGCAGCATAACAATTTGAGAGAAATTTTAATTGAAAAATGAACATTAATTTTTGAATTTCTTAGTATTTGGTATGTCCCCTCTTTTGCTTGAACCATGCACTTGAGCTGGCATGGATTTCACAAGTTTCAGTGTTCCTGCCCCTTTTTAACCAATCAATTCATGACCTTTCTAGTCATTTAGGGTTGCTTGATATAGAGTTTTCTATAGAGTAATCAAAATCATTTTGATTCATACCAATTCGTTAATTAATAATTTGGACCCAATTGTGAACCATTTTGACCTATTCATTGACCAAAAAAATGATTCACTCACAAGTCAGAACTCACTATGGCTTGGCAGCCAGTTTTACTCTGCCCAAGAGCAAAATCTAACATTTTTCAACATTTTTAAGTACAATTTCCATGACTTTTCCAGGCCTATAAATTACAATTTAAAAACTCATTGATATTTTCAGGTTTTCCATGATTATGGGAACCCTGAAGTTTGTGCCTGATGATCCATGTTATCCAAGCATGATTTAAAAATGTACTTCTTGAGTACTTCAGTGGAAGCAAGGAAATCTGACCTTTTGTACAAATGAGTTATCGTAATTTTGTCAATGTCAAAAATGTGCTTATTTGATAAGTTAGCAAGAAAGTGTAGAATCTTAAATATTTATTTTTGTTGTTTTTAATTATTAGAAATAAATCATTAACACTTTTAAATAAAGTGGTAACACTTTACAATAAGTTTCCATTTATTAACATTAGTTAACATGAACTAACAACGAACTCATTTCAACATATACTAATACATTGTTTTATCAAAAGTTGTAATAGTTAACATTAGTTAATGCACTTGAACTAACACGTACTAACAATGAACAATTTAATTTTGATCAACCAACATAAACAAAGATTAATAAATGTTGTAGCAAATATATTGTTATTCGTTAGTTCATGACACCTAATACATTTACTAATGTTAACAAATGGAACCTTACTGTAATAAAGCCATATCCGTTAACACAAGTTGAAAATAAAATCCAGATTTAAAAAAAAAATAAATTGTTTTCAGACTTTAGGAACCAACAGTAGTTTCTAGAATGACTTGTACTTGACCCTCAAAGTTAATGAACTCTTTGAATCATTAGCAACTATTGAGATAACGAAGTAATTCTGTACAGTTGTATGTATTTGGTAGATTCCTAAAAATACTTATTTAAATTTCAAATTACCATAATGCCATCTTGAAATCCTCAAGACAGCAATTTATGTATGTGATAAATTTATCCAAACAAGGATCTGGCACTTCAGCTATAGCTTATGGTTTAATGGTCTGTGTATAATCGATGTAAATTTTCAAGTATTTGCGTGGTGTGAAGGCATTTAGTCATAAACAGATGTGGAATGAAGCCAAATAAAGACATATTCATCCAAAACCTTCACTGCCTGTCCCCAACTGGCCTGTGAGGAAGATGTGGCACATGGACAAACATGATGTGTGCCTTCATACACTCCAAACGAATGCAATCCATTTAATGTAATAATTTCAAGCATTGAAAGTTCATTGAAGATCATTACCATAAAGGCAGATTGATTCACCGGCAGTTCGGAGATGCCAACATCGCAAGGGAATAAAATAACCTAAATGGACAGCTCGTTAATTCCCGCACACTCTGGCCTGGGACTAGCGTTTTTACATGCTGGAAATTTACAGCATTGTCAGACTAACTGGGCACACTCCTAATTTGTATCATCTCAGATTTGTTTTTGTTTTGTCGTCATCTTTATTCTTTACTGCAAATTACAGAGCGCCCTGAGTAATCTGTCAGATCCCCTGGAATGTTGATGAGCCAACTGCAGGGATTTACTGTCGAAGCAAGTGCCGGGCCGGATGTTTATGATAA
Source organism: Xyrauchen texanus (assembly GCF_025860055.1). NCBI lineage: Eukaryota > Metazoa > Chordata > Actinopteri > Cypriniformes > Catostomidae > Xyrauchen > Xyrauchen texanus. The sequence goes on from NC_068276.1 coordinate 53,283,116, forward strand.
TTGAGACTGTTCTTTCTGCTTGGTCAATGCTCTGTTGTTGTTGTTTTTTTGCCTCTTCTCTATCTCTCTCTGCCTCTATGATCTCAGGTTAGTATTCATGGAGCCACAAATTTGGACTTATCCATCCCACAACCTAATAAATCTAACTCTCTGGCACAGATTCATCCGCTTAAACAATCTATTTGCATTCTGTTATTTAAACTTGTTTACTGGCCCTCCTTAAAATGTTTTAAATATGCCATTTTATCACAAGCAAGTATTGAATATGTTGGGCGGAGGACATATACTCATTGACAACTAAAACAAGGACATACACTTACACTAAGGCCTTGTTGTAGCTGATTTGGCCAAAATGGTCTAAGGTTAAATAAATGTCATGTGAGTTCAGGCAGAAGATATTCAACTCCTTCGTGCGGTGACTCAGCAGTGTTGCCTCTCTCTTAGCTCAATGCAGCAGCCATATTTCAGAGGTGATACAATCCTATTAAACCGATTGAGCAGGTTTAAAGGTAGCCTAATCAAATGATTCAAAACTTCAGTCAAGGTTATATGGCAATGCAAATTGAATTCAGTACTCTACTTGTGTCATGGTCATTTGGAAACCACTGACTGTAAAGTTCACCCCTCCAGCATGCACTGCTAGCTCAATCGCAGAGTAAGGAATCACTGGGTATTTTGTCTTCTTAGGACATTTTGTGGGACACAATGTATATCCGTACAGTTTCTGCTGTACAGTTTATAAATTCTGCTAAAAGAAAAACAGCATTGCTGGTTACCAGCATATGTTGTGTTGTAGATGCTGGTGTGCTAATATTTTTGGCTAACTTAAATGTATAGTTCACACAAAAAAGATAATTATCTTGTGATTTACTCACCCTCATGCCATCTCAAACTCACATGACTTTCTTTCTTCTGCAGAACACAATGATTTTTTGAAGGATGTATGAGGTGTTTTTGTTCTTACATTGTAAAACAAATGGGTCCAAAACTTTCAAGCTCCGAAAAGAACATAAAGGCAGCATAAATGTAATCCACGCGACTCAAGTGCTTTAATCCATGTGTTCTGAAGCGATGCAATTGTTCAGTTGCTTGACAATATTTCAGCTGTTTTTAAATGGATTACTTTCCTCTAACAGGTAGCGGTGCAGCATGATAAAAAGCACAAAAAAAATCAGCTGGGCAAACTGAGGTAATATTCAAACATGCTCGTCAAAAATCTCCACTCTTTATTTCATATTAGTATGGGATATAACATTTATTTTAGTGAATTAGTTCCTCTGGTTAGTTTATTTAAATGAAATTGTTCATTAAATGTTTCACCGCTCAATTTAAGTCTAAGTATTTAATATGTATAGAAATAATATAATAATATAATTAACAGGGGTGGCTCAGTTGGTAGAGCGGGTCAGCCACTAATCACAGGGTTGGTGGTTCAAATCCTGGCCCACGTGACTCCACATGCCAAAGTGTCCTTGGGCAAGACACTGAACCCCAAGTTCTGCTGTTCCGCTTGGTTCTCCTGATGCTCCCAATGGCAGGCTAGCACCTTGCATAGCAGCTCTGCCACCATTGCTGTGTGAATGGGTGAATGAGTCAACACAGTGCTTTGAATACCGATAAGGTTAAAAAGGTGCTATATAGGTGCAGACCATTTACCATATTTCTTATTCATAAAAAATATGAATAAGAAATACAACAAAAAATAATATAATATTTATTACAATAATTTTACCAAAAAAATTCAAATAAATCTTTAGTTAAATGCATCTGTTCATCTTTCTGATTTCGACTGATAAATAGTTATAAATTATGTTTTAAATGATTAGTTTAAAAAAATAAAGGAAATTCAATATAGCTATTTATTAATAGCTTTTAATAGATACGTTTTTAATAGAGTAGCTTGATTGTAGTTGAGCTACTTTAAAACCTCTTTCACATATTGCAGCGCCGCTTGGTTCTCCCGATGGCCGGTCCGCCCCTGATCGGCCCCAAAGTGCGTCTGCCCACCGGGAAAACGCCTGGTATGCCAGATTACCAGTCCAGCCCTGGTTTTAACCACAATATACATTGAGGGGGACAAGTCCCCTCCATTAATCAGTTATGGCCAAATGCTGCTGTTTACTGCAGTCCATAATATACCACTGGCTAATTGTTATTAAGTTGTTGCAGCAATAACACAGTGGTTTAAAGTACGTGGTTCATGAATGTGAAAATATTAACAGAGTAGTTTTCAGCATATCAGGCTCAAGACAAAGAGTGAATGTGCATGTGTATACTGTTAAGGAATTTAGTGAATGTGGTAATCTGACAGGCTTTGAAGTAGCTTTTTAGAAAATTCACTTGACTTTGTCTAAGATAATAATCTATAAAACACAAAGTAGAGCATTATCACCCTCAGATCAGAACTAGAACATAGTAAGACCTGTGATTTGTGGCTTCCATTGAGTTTTTAGGTTGTGGCAGAGACAGTGTCATAGGCTATATTTTTAATTAAAATTTTATTAGGTAATAATTTACAATCAATTTAAGATTTTCTAAATAATGTATTTGTCTTTAATTCATTCAAAATGTTGTACATCATCTCCTAAGTGTCTTCTTTTAAAATAGACAATTTTATTTTGAGTATGTCTTAGTCATACAATATGTTTTGTTTTTTTGCTAGCCAGCTGACAGTCATGTCATTTTACAGATATATCAGTGATGAAAAGAAATTCAAATTATATTCGTCTTTTCTTTTAAACAGCATAAAAAGAAAGAAAAGATGTCTGAAACAGGTGAATTAATAGCAATACAGACATAGTGTTTGTCTTGTACTGTGTGAACTTAAAAAATATATATATTTTAGAACCAAATATGATCACATTTTGGGCCTTTTTTGCATTTAACATTTTTAGTCAAGACGAAAGTGTACCATTGTTTTTATGACTTCAACCCTTTGACCCAAATGTGGTCCCCCCACCATGACATGGTTAGACGTGGTTATGGCCTTGCCCTGAAGGCATTTTGATGGATTTCCACTAAAATGGCATTCCCAAAATTTAGAGCCTCTTATGCTATAACAATGCTGACGAAACAAAACATTAGCACTTAAAAATAAACCTTTTTTGTTATTATTTCAGTTTCACATATTTTTATAGATCATATTCTATATGATGTTTATTTTTCATGAAGTAATAAACCAAAATGTGACAGAAAGGCTGTTTATCTTTATATATGTATATAAAACATTTGGATTGCACATGCTAATACTCACTGTAGTTTGGTCTATGAATCAAACAAATTTGCTTGTTATATTCTACTAATCATGACCTTTCCAAAATCTATATAATACATGGCTGTGTGATCTTTTTTTAATCTTTTTTACAGTTCTAACGTATCAGCAGATTTTAAAGTAGTATTGTAGAATTGGTCAGATCAGCAATATTCATTGTAAATATAAGAGTCTAAGCTTTAAAACGACACCTAATTTGTGCAGATCAAGCAAGTGGTTGTTGAGTAATACTGTAATATTTTTTCCCGTGACCAGCACCCCCAAGAGGGCCCAGTACCAGGTTGCTCCGGGTTTAAGATGGGTTCCCTTTAGCTACAGTTTTAAAGTAGCTTCCCCAATCCAATCCAATACATGAGCTTGATTTCACTTTGATTTAAACCCTCATAAAAAGGAAATGCTAATGTCACTGCAGTCCAACTGGAGAAAAACGCATCGCTCTGTTTTCTCTCCATGTCTAACCATCTAGTTTAAACCTGACCCAATGATTTCACCTTCCACGTCAGATCTGAAGGGGGCATTGACTTTGTTTGTCTCTGAAACAAAGGTTGACTCTTGTTACTTTCAATGAAGCATAACCAAATCAATTCACAAACAGTCTTATCAGTAGTGAGGTGCTTTGCCTCTGGCTGATTAACCTCTACGCATTAACTCTTTGCATTCTAAACTGTTTGCACTAAGCTGCTTAATTTAAAAAGCTGCTATGAAAAAGCTCAACTTGACTTATAGTATAGAGAGCTAAACTTAATTTGTCATTTGACAGTAGAGCTTGATTTTTCTATTTTACACTGGACAGGAGGTGAGAGGCCCCATGAGACAGTGCAAAGTGAATTCTGACATGTCATTTTTAAAATTGAGTTTTGATAACTGACAATTTGAGCTGCTAGTGAAGAGATTGATGAAGTGCAAAATAGATTCTCTCTAGATTCTCAGACTGACTTCTCTGGTGCATATATATGGAGGATAGGTGGTGTGTGTGGGTGGGTTTGAGTGGTTTACGAGTTTTTTTTTTTAAGGTTACAAAATGGTAATTACAAGGGTGTTATGCTATAAATTAGGACATTTCTAGTATCCCCATAATTCCAATAGCTTAAGAACATGCTAAACAATGTTTTTTTGAAAATGTAAAGATTTTTGTAAGGGTTAGGTTTAGGGGTAGGGTTAGGGGACTATAGTTCATACAGTATAAAAACCATTGTCTATGGAGAGTCTTCATAATGATAGCAGCACCAAAGTGATGCGCTGCGAACCTGGCGACCGGAGTTCAATTCCCGCTCATGGCCAACACCAGTGACGATTATCTGAACTGGTCCCGGGCCTCCCCTAGGTCGACTCAGCCTAAAATGAGTACCTTGTGCGGTGTGTAAACATCGCCACTGGGGAGACATAGGCGGTCGGGCGTGGTGCTGGCCACCCACCCCCTTGTGTACCATTCCGGCCTTCATAGGTGCTCGCTAACAGCACTTGCCCCTACAGTCTGTTAAGGCTAAATGGGGGATCTTTGTCTTTGTCTTTGTGTGTGTGTGTGTGTGTGTGCTCCATTAGATGTTGGTAAATGGAGAAAAATAACCTTGGGAGAAACCAGACTCACTGTGGGGGCCAGTTCACCTCTGGCTAACATCATGAATATTATGCCAATATTATTATATATAGTGCAAGTCATGTTTTATAATGATTAAAGTAAGTAAGTGTTAAGGGCCAGTGTTTAAACAAAGATTTTGTATGAACTGTAAGATTAATGACTAATGTCTGTGAAGTCCAGCCTGGATTAACTGCAGAAGTTCATATAGATGCAATTGTCCTTATTAGTTAGCTGATGAAGTGTTTTGTTAGCAATTCATTGATAGTCAACATATTCCATTTCAAGAGTGTAGTCCATCATTAGCCCGAGGTGATGCAGGCAGAGATCAGTGAGGTGCATCAGTTGTAGTAAATGTAACATAAGTCCACTTTGAGACTTATACAGCAGAATCGCCTGTAGCACTGTAAACACATTTTCTGTACTTAGAACTGTTCAAGAATGGCTTGTTACCTTTGGTCGTCCTCTATTAGCTCTGCAGACACGCAGTACCAATATGCCTAAGGGGTTTAGGGGATATCCAACAGCAACTTCATATAACAAAGGATTTCTGAAGAGCACAGGCAGCAGTACTGAAAGAATGTAGGATATGTACCGAGTTGTTCTAGAAGGCCTTTTAGGGTGCTTTCACACTTGGTTTGATTGCTTGGACTGAACACAAGCTCGATTCCTTCCTCGTCCCCCTGCCCCTGCTGGTCTCTGTTCACAACATATTTTTTGGGTCCGAACCGCGGTCTGATTATGTCATCAACGTGAGTACAAGTGGCAGCTGTTTAACACTTTATCTAGATAACAACTCGTGGATTTACCACGAAAACTTGTGTGTTTGCTGTGATTCAAGGAAATCAGCTTGCCAATTTACAGTATTAGTCTTACATATTCGATTGAGAAGAGGTGTGCATTTGTTTTGGTACATGGGCCACATCAGCCATTAAGTAGAAGTAGTAGTGCACTCATGCACTCAATGAATGATGCGCAATTTTCTGAAGTTTATTCTGATGGGACCATTCTGCAATTGCTTGCAGTTTTGCTGCTACAGTTCTATCACGTTAGTAAAACTGAATAAAGGCTGAATAAAATTGTTTATTTTACTTCAATGCATCAGGAGTCTGGTTTCATATAAAAATAAAATATTAGGAAATTATAGATTCTAAAGGCTTATTTTAGTGTTACTGCAAAGTGGACCTGTTTATTTGTTTTATTCTCAAAACATTATCAACCTGTTTACATGCTCATGGATCATGATGTGGGTCTTGTCATTTGTTTATTTGTCATCCCATTCAGCACACAATTGAATAAAACAGGCTGCATGACTCTGATAAATGATTACTGCCAGAGTAACATTCGCATACAGGTGTGAGGAATTTCAGCATTTTACAAATAACACAAAGAACGAACATATTCCTCTCTCACTTGGTTTTGCTCGTGTGTGAATGATATGAAGATCTATTTGGATTTTACTAAAGTTCATGACTGAAAAGGTTTGCTTGCAGACTTGACACTAAACAGCACACGCAGCATCACGAATGGACATGTAGTGACTTCATCACACTTTTCTTTGAGCATAAAGTTGCACTATTGAGCACTTTAAGGTTTTTTCCAAAGAGGAGAGACTCTCGCATGCATGGTTGCCAGATTGCATAAATTAAGTATGACATGAGGTGAAATATTTCCTATTTGTGCAAAAATAAATCTCTGATTGGGGTCATTCTTAAAACCCTGAGCATATTAAAAGCTTATGGATGCCCAATAGTCCCCAAACCCATTTAAATGAATGATCGAATAAAAAAACTTTCATGATAAATCGACCCGCGGGCAGTAATTTGCCCTGGTCTGCACCCTCAAGCTCCCCCGTAGAACCGGGCCTGACTGGGGTTCACGTGAACCGTAACCCAGACCAACTTTTCAAGCAGACCGGGTGTGGTTCGCGGGTACACACCTGAGTTCGGAAAACATCATGGTTACTGTTGTAACCTCCGATCCCCGAGGGAGGGAATGAGATGTTGTGTCGAATGAAGTGACACAAGGGGTCTTCTTGGGATGCCAAATGTACCTCTGAACCTGAGAAATGGCTAATGTCAAGTTGGCAGACAGAATTTGCATGCACCGCCCCGGACATACGGTATAAAGGGAAGCGGGACAGCGAGTGCCAGTCAGAATTTTTCTTCGGAGCAGAACGGTTGTGCAACAGCAAGCTGAGTTCACCACTGTTTCACTCACATCTACTGGTGATAAGCACTGCTATTGGATGTCCTGGGCGGGGCATGCAAATTCTGTCTGCCATCTTGACATTGACCTTTTCTCAGGTTCAGAGGTATGTTTGGCGATATCAAATTGGACATTGGCATCCCAAGAAGACCCCTTGTGTCACTTCATTCGACACAACGTTGAGTGAGTGACAGAAGGGGAACAGCTTTCACATTATCCAAACGATCTGAACTTTGATATCATTCGACCCCGGATGCGCACCAAAAATGCTAGTGGGAAAGCATCCTTCATGTGTTGGATAATACACACTGTAATTATGGCACACTATGAAAGCCCGTTGACTTTGCAAACTGAATAATTGACAGTATATTAATACAGAACTCATTATTATAATTTACAGTTGGTTTTGCTTACAGTTTTGTTTTCTTTTGCTGATTCACGAGATTTTTGTGACTTTGCTTTAATTATATTATAAAATGCATATTTTATTTCAATGTGTTGACTTTTTTACCCTTTGCAGATATCAATCCCCTTTTTCAGCTGTTAGTCAACTAAATATAAATTAAATAAATAAAGAGCCAGTATTTGCCAAAACATATTGTAGACAGACACAAGGAGGTTTTGCATGAGTTGTTTTTTGAGAAATAAATTGGCACTGGGCATTAATATGTATAAATAATATTTGTTGTTATACACACACACACATACATAGAGAGCAACGAAGGGAGAACGCAGAGCAATTTTGAAAGTAATACACGTATTTATTTTTTACATTTCCAACCCATTTCTGCATTACATATTGAACTGAGTATGGGTTTAGAAGAGAGAGCATATCAACTTATGTCATCAAAATAATTTAGCTTTCATATAATTTTAGCACATTTTCAAAAAAATAATAACAAAACTTAATGCTTACTTTAAATCCTTTAAATTCACTGCATGCCTCATGGAAAGCGAACCTGCCCGGGCAGAATTACAGGCTATGTTGCAGGCAGTGACAGAGATTATTTTTGTTCTATGTTGATCTTTGTATAGTGCTATATAGGTTCATAGCTCACTGTGCACTTTATTCCCTGCTATCTGAGATTTTGTTTGATGCATCCATGGCAATAAACGTTCTTTAATCCCGAGTCCTGACTCCTGAGAAATTTCACAACAACCATTTTTGAATACTCACGCTTAACCAAATATTACTAAAGGTTACCATGCATATATTTAGGGTATCAAGGCACCTTTATCTTTATCATTAAACATTAAATGCATGAAGGACTTAAAATGTTAAAGTCCTCTATACTGTTGAACGAATTCTGTCTCTTATATGAATTTAAGCCATCAGCTTTGTACACAGCAAGGGTAAACTGCACCTTATCTTTGTCTTTGGAATTGTTTTGTAAATCAAACGCTGTTCTCTGCAGTCCTTCAAAAAAAAACAATTCTACACCTGTGAGATGCAGATTCCCTTAGCACGCACGCGAGTGCCTATGCTCGCGTTGCTGTTGTCCAGCACGTATTAGGCCGAACAAATGGTATTTCACATAAGGCTGACATTTACGTGGATTTAGAATAGGTATCTCAAAATAAATAAATAAATTATTTATTTAGAGCTCGGGGCCCTTTGGGTTTAGAGGCCACTGGGCAATGGCTCAATCAGCCTGGTAGTTAATCCGGCCCTGAGTACCAGTAGGCCTACATCGTGCAACCCTAGTACAGTCTGGCACTGAATCATACTGTGCTAAAACCATAATCAATGACCTTTTCCAGGTGTTTACTTCATCTGTGCAAAGTGGGTAGAGTGATATCAAACTGAAATCTTGGCTATTTTGATTCCACCCCCTCATTAGTTTAATTAGACCCTTTTCAGGCCCCTGTCTGCATTTCGTCAATTGAGACACACCGTTAAAGATGTCATGATACTTAGCAAATTGCCAGTAATTCACAACCTGATTGTGCTATGATTATGTTGTCAATGGACTCCATGATTAGCATGATGCATAACTGGAAGTGTGCATTAGTGTTTGTTGTAGCTCCAGTGTTTCCAATTCCAAGCCACTCATGTAATATCAATGTGACTGCAGCTCATTCAGTGATATGTCACTGGGTGCATTGCATACCGAAGGGCTCATCCTTATGCCCTAATCACTTCAGAGGGTTTGCCCTCCAGAGTGAGAGCTTCGGAGGGTTGAAGGATGTAGGGCTCAAAAATATACACTACCTTTCAAAAGTTTAGGGTCACTTACTCATTCTTTATTTATTTTTCTCCACAATTTAGAATAATAGTAAAGTCATCACAACTATGGAATAATAGAAAAGGAAATATGGGAATTATGCTGTGACAAAATAAATCAAAACTATGTTGTAATTTAGCATCTACAAAGTGTCCACACTTTGCCTAGATTTTGCAGACATGTACTCTTGACATTTTCTCAACCAACTTCTTGAGGTATCACCCTGGGATGCTTTTTAGACAGTATTGAAGGAGTTCCCATCTATATTGGGCACTTAGTGGCAGCTTTTCTTAATTATTCGGTCCAAGTCATCAATTTCAAAAACGTATTTGTTTTAAACAAATTTTTAGTTTTGTAATTAAATAAATTACTATGTTGGCACAATTTACATTTGGCAGACGCTTTTATCCAAAGCAACTCACAGTGCAATTATTACAGGGACAATCCCCCCGGAACAACCTGGAGTTAAGTGCCTTGCTCAAGAACACAATGGTGGTGACTGTGGGGTTAGAACCAGCAACCTTCTGATTAACAGCCCTGTGCTTTAGCCACTACGCCACCACCAACTAATTATAAACATTTAAGCATACACTTTCAGATTAAAAGGTTTTTAAGATCATGAGAAATACTTCTGGCAAGTGACCCCAAACTTTTGAACAGTAGTGTAAGACATTTGGAACACACTTCAGATCATCTATCCAAGCCAAAGGAGCCACTGCCGTCACAAAAGGCTGACGCTAATGAACATCACCTGCACCGAATCAGAAATGTTTACTCATGATTTTGCCTTAATATTAACTATTTTCATAATGCAATCCAAAACAAAATTATTTTAGTTTAAATATTTGTTTTATTTAAAAAATATGAACCAAAAAAATTAACCAGCATACAAATGTACAATGTATGTTCAAAATGTAAATAAATACAATGCCATTGTGTATATTTATTTTATTTCAACTGCTTCATTAGAATAACAGATCAAGCAAATTTACTGGAAAATAGCTAAAGTAAAAGCCAGTTTCAAACAGAAAGCCAGAATATTTTTTAAAAGTTCATTATAATAACTAAAATACTTTATAAACCACAGACTTTGTTTACAGAACCAGAGTGTGCATAGAGGTGTAGCTGGTTTAATTTACAACAAACCTGCATATTTATGATGTATAGTCTGGTTCCGGTACGCATGGCAACAAAGAGTCCATCAGTTGAACCATATGGAAATGCCATTTTGAAGGGCCCTTCGAAGCAACTATTTATGAGCCCTTCAGTTTGGAACGGCCCTTCAACATGGCGGTCATGATCGTTCCCCCTTCGAAGTGCCCTTCGGTGGTGAATTTATCCTGTTTGGAACGCAGGGCACAGTGATGACTTAAAAGTGTAGTTTGCTTGGTCATTATGTCCTGAATGTTGATGTCAACAATACCACTGTGACATTATTGTGTCAGCCAGAGAAAACTGACTTCAAATCAAATCTTTGTTTACACAGACAGTCGGAATGCAGAACTGCAAACTACATGTTAAATTGTACTTAATGAATCAGCCTGGGGTATTGCATATTTCTAGTGCATTTTGCAAATGATTTCCATAAATGCTCATGTATGTGCAAAGATCAGGACTCTCAAATGTCAAACAGAGAGCAAGAAAGCTTTATTTCATATGTGTTTCATTAGTCAAGATTTAACTGTTATCTTTTTTCCAGTATGTACATTGTTATTCCTCAGTGCGACTACATGAGATATACATGAAACATAATGAATAATGTCATAATAAAAATATAAAAAGGCAAAAAAGGTTTACGTGTGGGTTAAGATTAGGGGTGCAGTTAAGGTTTAGAAAATATTCTTAGCTCAGTATAAAAACAATAGAATTCACCTCACCATGATAGAAAAATAAATGTGTATATTAGGGATGCACCAATATTGAAATTTGAAAACTGATACCGAAACTAATTTGATTAAAAAACTATAGGCTGATATCGATATATTGCCACTTACCTGATTTTGTCATCAGATCAACGTTTTACTTAAGAATTATGCTTTTAAAAAAATGTATTGTTCTAACAAGAAATTATTTCCATTGAACAGCATGTCATGAACACAAATGTTGAACATGAAAGGACAAAGTTCTAAGAGAGTGTGGCAGCGGGGGCGTGGTCAAGCGCCCGTCTGGGAGACAAAAGCGGTAAGGGCGCTTACACCTGAGCTAGATTATGTCTAACACCTGTATCTAATTGCAGTAGCGTGAGTAGAGCGGCGAGAGGAGAGTGTTACACTTTCCACTAAGGAAGGGACAGGAAACAGCGTCAAAGGTAAGGCTTCTTTAATCTTTTTTTACTTTCACACAATATTATCACACAGTTCGTTTCTCTTGGCTTGGTGTCGGGCTCTCCCTCTCGAGGCTCTCCGTTTGCTGCTTTTTATGCCGCTCTCCTCACGCTACTGCAATTAGACACAGGTGTTAGACATAATCTAGCTCAGGTGTAAGCGCCCTTACCGCTTTTCTCTCCCAGACGGCGCTTAACCACGCCCCCGCTGCCACAGAGAGCTACAATGAAAGAGAAATACAAGATAAAAAAAGATAAAAATACTGTATATATATGTATTTATTATATATATATTATATTGTATTATTATATACATGTAAATTTGTTTTGGTAAATTGGACTTCCAAAATGTGTTTTGCACTTCTGCTGTTCTAAACAACAGAACTCACTTGTTACAAATATATTTTGAGGTTTTTTATTCTGATGGCTGTTTATATAAAATAAAATAAAGTAAAAAAAAACATTGTGGTTCATATATTGTATTTAAAATTTTTTAAAAATTCATACATTGAAATAGGGTAATGAAATATGGTAGAGACTAATGTCAAAAGAAAACACAAACAGGGCATTAGCCAACCCACATGCCTCAGCACACATCTCCTTAATACATGCCTATATCATTCATGGCACCCTATTCATTTAACACATGCTCAAATCACTCAAAGCATATTGTGCATTCAACACTTGCTTAAATCACCTAAAGCATTTCACACATTCCCAACCAGGCTTCAAGGTCATGTACTGCAGCTTAAAACAATAACACTTGTGTTTTCACATATAACATGTTTACACACATTCACCAAACCGGGAAACACTTTGGGCCACAAACCATCAAACAAGACATGATTAATTCTATATTTACATACCCAGTTTTCACATGTGCACAAATGTGGACAAATTCAACCCATGCAATCTATATGCATCCCTCAAAAACAACCCATATCAAACACCCTACTTCAACATACAACTTTTCTGAAATTCATAAATATCTTGAGCAAAGTTTGACATCCACCCAAAGAACTATCAACCGATGAACAAAACCGGGAGTTCTCCTGCACAACGTGTCTCTACAGGAGAGAGTCCCGGAAAGCAGATGTTGCAAAACTTTTAAAGGAGCTGTGTCCACTTTATGCCTAGAGTGAAATTACATAAACTTTCTCCACTTCGCTACATTATGAGAGAACATTATTCATATTATGCATTCACTAGCCTTTTCTTTTTAGAATTCTATTTAAACAGAAACAAATACTGGAAACTTCATACAATGCAATGAATTTACATAATTCTAAATAAAGCATATTGTTTTACATGGTATTTCATATATTTCCTTTCGGATTTTCATGTCTTTGACCAATATGCCTATGATTTTAATTTGGTCAACAATTGGCTGATAAATAAGTGTGGCTAATACAACACTGCATCCTTAGAGTATGTAAAGGTCTGGCTCTACTTTGGCCAAACAATCCTCACAAATATAGTGAAACATGTTGAAACCATCTTGTGAAGACTTGAACTGTAATTTGATTGGTCCTCACAATTTAAAAGGCTCATAAATTGGCCATTTAATGTTTTGCTTTAAATGTAATAATGTCAGCAGGTTTCTTTGAAGAGTAGGTTTAGTGTAGAGGTTGTGTACTGTAGTACAGTAAATATCATTACCTTAGTATAAAAAACAATGAGAGGCCCTCACTAATACAGCTTCAAAGGTCTGTTTGTGAGTGTTGGTGTGTATTTTAACACCAGTTCTCAAAAACACACAAGGTACACAGTGATGCCAACATTTCACAGGCACACACCATTTTGCTTTCAAGCCTCAGTCAGCGCACAACATGATCAATCCACTCTCCAGTAGAGTCCTCATGATTTTCTGAAACCACATGCACTCCAACTAAAGCTTACTTTGTGTCATTGTATAAAAAAGAAAATACATTTTTGCTAATTAAGCAGAGTACTGGAGGTTCTTGGATGTTTTGAACAAGGAGGACAATAGCCCTATCACCTTCTACTCAACTCCAGCTGAAGAAGCAAGATCTGAAGCCATGACAGTGAAGAATGGTGGAAGAAGAGAAAGATTAGCAAGAGAAACCAGAAAAGATAAGATCATGCCTCCAGAGACCAATTCCCCTGTTGAAAAGATCATTATAGCTTGTCTCCAGCATATGTTTTGTATTGGATACTGGTCCACAGCGTGCGATGCTGGTGTGTTGGTGTCTCCATTAGGCTTCTTAAAGGCATAGATCACTTGAAAAAGTTTTATTCTCTCATCATTTACTCACCCTTTAGCCATCTTAAACTTGTATGAAGTGTAATCAAGCTTCTCTCAAGAATTGCCCAAGGAAACCGCTGATGTCAAGAGTAATAGTGAAAAAGGATTTACATTTTGGTCTGTTTCTCACCTGAAATTGCTCAAATCACTACAGAAGATATTGTTTAAATCATTCTTGTTGTATGGACAGCCTGGTCTCATGAACATTACGTATTTGGCTGCAGTTTCCCAGTGAAATGTCCAGCAGGGGTGCACAAAGTGAGTGAAAAGATGCCATAATCAGACAAGGTTTTTAAGATGAATATTAGATTCAAGGTTTCAATGAGTAAAACATACCTCCCTAACCTTAAACTAAACCTAAGCCTAGCAAATAGTGTTCTAAAATCAAATGAGAGGAAGACACAAAACAGACATCCTTACCCTTAACCATTACCTAAACCTAACCGAAAACCAAACAACAAAATGAGAAATGAAAAGCACATTTTCTGGAGCAACCACACCATCTCTTGTCACTTCTATGACACTCTGGTAGCATGTCTCAGCTTGCATGCTTTACTAGTCAGGATCCATGTACCATCAGTCCAAAGTCTAACACTCTATCTTACACAGAAGCTAATCATATTGAAAAAAAAGTATGTAAATGTAGGCAACTCTTTAATACAAGCATTGAAATATAGCGATTTTCAAATTATGTGTTAAAAGTGTTTCTAGATCATAACATTGTGTGAGTAATAGTGCAAAAAATAGGTGTTGATAAAGTCATAATCAACCATTGTAGTTGTGATTTGCGTGAAAGTGAATAAAATGCACTGTTGTTGTAGTGCCTCTAGTTTTAATTTCACCAGGAAAAATACAAATGTACAATTCAACTTTTAAAAGTAATTTTGCAAAGAAATTTGTTCATTCTAATGTATGAGACTAGGTTGAGTATGGATTATCTTTATGATGCCTGGTGAGGGGCTCAAACCACTCAGGCTAAAAACCACTTTGAATACCATAGCAACTTCATAGCAACAGCCTAACAATCACCCATAACACCCTGTCATCATGGAGATCTTCTTCAGAAAATGTCAATCCAGTTTCTCTTTTTATTGTTCAAATCTCATCAAAATAAATTCCTAACAACATGTTTTCAATTATCTAATGGTAAAATTAGAGCACTTGTGCAATTTGTCTTCCATTTATTTGGACTGTTCTGTTGGACTTGTTTTGTTGATGGCTCACTGCTGTTGATGAGACACTTAAGCTGTCAGTAATCGCCAACAAATGTGGACTAATTTGCATCTCATCAATCCCATTCCTCCTTGTGGGATTCTACATAATTTTACCCTCTTCTGAATTTTCTCTTTTTAATCTACATTACCGTCTTAATCCCAGCTCATTAAGGAGAACTCTTGAAGTTCAAAAATCCCCTACGTCCTGCATTCTGTCTTCGCAATTTGATGGATGGACAAATTGTTCTCTCTATGTTTGGGCCTGAAGTGCTTGATTAAAAAGCCACCTCTCTGACCCTCGATGAGCGTATGGATTAAATGTGTCCACTGATTGCCCGGCCATTCCTCCTCCATTCATAATTGAAAGCTGTAATGTGTAGCAAGTGCTTATTAATTAAAACCATGAGGTGAAAGGCCCAAGGGGGACATTATTTAGGCCTCATTAAAAATTAATAATGTGACTTAATTGTTCATCTTCTTAATATTATCGCCGCACACAAACCGTAGGAGAATAAAAACGCAAAGAAGCTGAGTCCTTACCTTGCCGAGTGGATGCGAGTTGTTTTGCAGGCTATTTATGAATTCATTATGCTTTATTCCTATTTTAATTAAAGAGGGACAGCAGCTTGTTTTCACGATGAGTCCCCAAGCAGTAGTTATAATGCACAGCATTCTTGATCATTGAGACAAACTCAATGATGAGGTGAGGAAAGTCCATTCATCTTACTGAAGACACGGTCATTTAGAGCAGCTGAATATTGAGCCTTCTTCATTTATGCCTCTCTCTGTTTGTCTCCACCTCTCTCATCTCTCTTCTGTCCATATGTTCCCTCAGGGCACATGTCAAGAAGAACCATAAATATTTCCTGTTTAAAACATGGTTGACAAAAGCAAAAGA
Source organism: Xyrauchen texanus (assembly GCF_025860055.1). Lineage (NCBI taxonomy): Eukaryota > Metazoa > Chordata > Actinopteri > Cypriniformes > Catostomidae > Xyrauchen > Xyrauchen texanus. The sequence goes on from NC_068276.1 coordinate 53,299,097, forward strand.
CATAAATCAGTTAAAAGGCCACAGTAAACATTCACTTATTGTTTATGGTTTACTTTCTTCGTCAAAAGATGTCTTAGCTTAAATATATGGAATTTTGGTAGACCGTTGAAAGAAATAAAAAACATGTCAAATAGATTTGGTTCTTTCTTGCCACAATGCTAGGGTGTTGTAGCAACATGATCACACGGGAAGTTGTTTCAGAATGTTCCTATACCCTAGGATCAGACACATTATGCCAACTAATTGACAAGTGTTATTACCCATCAGCCTTTTTTTCATCAGTGATATATAACCTTTTTTGTTCAGTTTCTGCTATATCTTTGGGGTAAGATCACCTCTCCAGAGGTGTCACCAGTTCAACTCACTGCTCGATACTCACCTGCAATTACCAGCTCCATGTGACACTGTTCTTTTGTTTAAATCCCTAGACATTTTTTGTGTTATTACGTTAATTTGAATGAATGTACAATAAAAACATAACTTTTGAGTACATTTTATGTTTGCTTTTATGTTTTGCTTTACTGTGGATATAGATACTTGTCTACCTGTTTCCTCCAACATCTTCACAAGGTCCTTTGCTGTTTCTGGGATTGATTTGCACTTTTCGCAAAAAACACATCTCTAGGAGACAGAATGTGTCTCCTTCCTGAGATGTATGATGGCTGCGTGCTCCCATGGTGTTACTTGCATACAGTTGTTTGTACAGATGATCATGGTACTTTCAGGCATTTGGAAATTGCTCTCAAGGATGAACCAGACTTGTGGAGGTCCACAATTTTTTTTCTGAGTTCTTGGCTGATTTCTTTTGATTTTCCCATGATGCTTTGAAATACATCTACAGGTACACCTCCAATTCAGTACACCTCCTATCAGAAGCTAATTGGCTAGTTCCCTAAAGGCTTGACATCATTTTTTTTTTTGATTTTCCAAGCTGCTTACACAGTTCTGGTGCCACAAATTCTGACCCACTGGAATTGTGATATAGTCAATTAAAAGTGAAACAATCTGTCTGTAAACAATTGTTATAAATATTACTCATGTCATGCACAAACTACAACGACTTGTAAAAATTAGGGTTTGCTGATATTAAATATGTGGAGTGGTTAAAAAATTAGTTTTAATGACTTCAAAATAATTGTATGTAAATTTATGACTTCAACTGTATATACAGCTTTATAAAGTGCATGCCATCAAAGAGAATTTAAGTCTATCCTCACAGTCTCATTTTCGTTTAAGTCAAAAAATCAAATACGGTGCTATTGTAAATAAGGTCTATGCCGCTACTAGGGATTACTCTGTGGTTGCTTGGGTGTACTGGGTGAATGCTAGGTGGGTACTAACTGATCCCAAAAAAAGCCCACACTCAAATCTCTATGATATTTTTGTCCTGATATATGGCTTAGGTGGCTCCTTCAATGCAACATTAATGGGATTTTTTAAGTAGTAATCGTAAGTGTGATCCCTAAAAAAGTAATACCACATCTCTCCTCAAGTCACACAATTCGAGTATCATTAATGTCCATAGCACAACTGTGTGTGACCATATACATGCCAAAGTTTAAACTAATGCTGCGTTCCATTCAAGTCATATGTGGAATATTCCTTCTTGATATCTCCGATCTCTGACCAGAAAGGCATTCCAATGCCGGATACTCAGAAGATGATGTGTAAGGGAACAAAACTCAATGCTCCTGCTAGCTTAACAGATGTTTGACTGTAACCAGGGATGTCTCCTTTCAACCCAACTGATAAAAAATGCTGCAATGCTAGCTTTTGTGCTACTGGTCTACGATTATAAAAAAGAGAGTATAATATACCATGTCTGATACACCTGTGTCTGCACATGTTTGTTAAACAAGCTTTAATATCATGTAATGTAGTAACTTATTATATAAATAACTCATTTATCGATCTTACTTTGTATATCTCCCTGAGTGCTGAAATGTTTGTGTGACCTCTCGCACCTGCACCGGCGAAATCAGAGTAGAAAATGTCCCCAGTTGGAATTCTGATTTCAAGTGGTGTTCCATTAAACGTTTCCTAGTAGGAAGTTGAAAAATCTGAATTCAGAATTGGAATGGAATGCAGAATTAGGGTTAGGGGTTTGTTCAAATCATTAACCTTAAAGGTGCACTGAGTAACTTTTTGCTTGTGTCTTGGACTTACAGTGGCACATAGTGGTGTGGATGCAGCATTATTCAAAATCAGTTACAGATGCCATTGTAGAAATTCACTATTCACAAGCAGCTGATTAAATGATTAACTTGATAAAAGAAAGAAAGTGTCCAATAACAAGATGAATACTGTATAAGTGAGTAGCATTCTACTGGTCATGTGATTCTAAAATGGCAGCCCCCATGAGGGCAACCCTGCCCCATGTAGAATAAAACTGAGATTGCTATGACTAGAATCCTCATCTCATGTGAGTGGTGATGATTTTATACGTTTCAAAATTACAATTCATTTAAAAAGAAAACTTTTTTAATGGGGATTGGACTTTTAAGTAAATGCAATATTAATATTGTTTCTTGCATTATAAAGCACATCTAATGAAACAAGCATATTTATAATATATAGAAAAATATAATTCAAACACGATCATTGTTACTTTCTATATGTGAAAAAGAAACTGCTTAAGTAATATGAAATGTCTTAAGAGCATTACATGCAGTTTATGAGTTGTTATTACTCTAAAGACACCTATACTGAGCCCTGAGTGTTCTCCCAGGTTTTCTTTATCTTGTCAAGAGCACTGCAGCTAATTTACTGTTGGAGGCATGAATGATACTCATTGGACAGAGACAAGTCCAGTAACTACCTAAGTTAATGAATAGCTTGTTGCTGGCAACCTGCTTTGACAACAGCCCTTGTTGCTTTGGAAGGATTTTCTGTGTGCGCATGGTCTGGATTTCCCTTGGGATTTTCCTCCTTTGTATACCAAGGCATCTAGTATGGGCCCCAGCACACCTGTGAAATTAAAAGATTTTGAAGAATTTCAATCATATCATCAGAGCCTAGCGTTTGTAAACTGGATATGGGAGGAGTGTGCTAAAGAAAGAGAAAAAGTTAAAAAAGAGGATGAAGAAAGGCCAAAGCCAGAGAAGAATTATTCAAGGAGAAATGGCACCTGGCCTAGGGGAAATCAAGGCTGCCTTCAGCAGGATTACTCTTGGCACAATACAGACATGGTCTTGTTTGATGTCCCCCTCCCATCTGTCTTGTATGTAGTCTTTTATCTCACTCTAAAGTAATATAGTCTTCACTGCAATTCAATAATGGCCCAGTCGAGCCTGTCAGCCTGGGTTTGTTGGTTATCTCAGATGTCGGGCCCCTACCACTACAAGTTATGTGTTTGTATACACACATGTGAGCGTGTGGGTTTCCAATGTTGAATGAGGTATGTTTGTTAGTATCTGTGCTTCACATTGAATATTCAAGTGCACTGGTAATCCCTTCTGTGATCTAAATGAGAGCTCAGTACTAGTGATTGCAATGAGGATACCAGCTTGGTACCGCAATATCACTTGGACTTTCCAAAGCAACTTGTATCCTAATTGCATGAAAAAGGCAGATAATCTCCAGCCTAACCCTGGAAATCAAAATTGACAAACTGTATCTCTGCAAATGGTTGCAATTTAGCCAATGACTGACAGCTGTGTTACTTTTTGAGCCTCTCTTACTGAGAAAAGGAGGAATGACTGATGCACTAAACTGTTTAAATAGCACTCTCTCTCTCACACAGACAATGATGGACTAATATATATGTTGAAACTGAAATAAATGGAATGGAAAACCAAACAAAAATATAATTGATATGTGGTTATAAAATAAATAGGAAGAGGTTTTCTGGTCAGATCTAGAATTTTGACCAATCAAGGACATGCAGAGCATAAAAGCAAAGCATATTTTCCCATTATTTCTATAATATGATTAAAAATAGCCAATCATTAATGATTCGCTAGTCAAAGCCTCACCCACTAACCATCAGATGGATATTGGACTCAAAACTGAAAAGCACTTTTTTAATCTGGCCAGCTCTAATCTGATTGGCTAACATTACACAATTTCAGGGGTACACATGTTTTTTGTTGTTGGTGGTGGTTTTTCAGTCCACCATGAAATCAAGTCATGTTGAGGTATCAGACAATTGAAATGTAATAATTTTTTTTTATAATTTAAATAAATTTGACTTATAAAATATTGCAGCAAGAAAAAATAAAATTAAAATAAAACAGGAATTACGCTGCAGATGTGAATTGACCAATAAGGTTAATCCTATAGTTAACCTGCCCCACCCATTTCAGAAAAATTGTTAGATTGTTAATAATAAAACTAGCTGGAACAGCATCAGAGAGAGACCTGTGGAAAAAGAAGAGAAATCAGACAGAAATAAGCCTTAAATCAAGACTTAAAAACCCTTAGAAAGTGTATTACTTGTAAACTTACCTTTGATGAATGATCTAAACATCTAAACAGCTGGAGAATTCAGAGAAACCCGAAATGAAATCTAATTAATTACAGACACACATGGGAGAATCAACACACAAACTGTTGTTGTTTCAATAGGGTATTGGTGAGTTTTAAGTTCAAACTGAGTGATAATTTGAATTATATGTCTAATCTTTTGTGTTAGTTGAAAGTTTAACAATGTATTTTCACTGTTTGCTTGATTAATACTGTTGAATGTTGTCAATTTTAATTAAGAGCCTCATGATTGTAAACTAACTTAAATAAGCAGTGCTGAGTTGAGGTAAAAATAATTTGAGCAGATGTGAACTGACTGTAATTGTCATAGTCTGTCTGCTCCACGTTCAAGGACTCTTATTTTGAAGTTCTCTCCCTCACTACATTTCGCAGAAGTCACTGCCCTAATCACGCCAACATTATCCCCACCTGTGTGTCATTCCCTCGTTTAGTCCCAAGTGTATATATACCCTTTAGTTTTGCTTAGTTGTTGTCAGTCCTTGGATTGTTACATTTAGATTGTTATGGTTGAAGGCATGTATTGTTATGTTTGATGTCACTCCAGGGTTTGTGAATAAAGGATCTAAAGTTCCTACTCTTGCGTGTCTTGATTCCTAGGACACCAAACGTTACAGAAGGACTGACCCAAAACTATGGATATACCAGCTGTGAGAATCCTCCTCCTCGAACAAGGAGATCGTCCAGTCAAGGATCACGTGCGTGAGTTTCTCCATCTTGCTAATGTGGTGCACTATGGGGACCACTCTCTGGTCTATTTCTTCAGAGCTGGTCTGAATAGTGCGCTGAAGGAGCGGATGGCTCCGGCGGGGTCCTCACTGGACGCTGTGCAACTTTGTGGAGGTGGCACTGAAACTTAGCGGCTCACCTTTCACTGTGGGTGTGGAGGATGAGGACTTTGAATCACCTCCCACAGTGGCCTTGCACGGCCCCTGTCCCCAGGCCTTGCACGGCCCCTGCCTCCAAGGTAACTCCACTCCGTTCAACAACCCTAAATAATTTTTTTGGGGGGGCTCATCCTATCCTGTTTCCAGTGGTCGATTCACTGCTGCAGTAGCGGCCACGGTCAGCGAGCCAGAGTCCATGCCGGCCACGGTCAGCGAGCCAGAGCTTGTAACCTCGACCGTCCCAGAGCCAGCGCCTGTAACCTCGACCGTCCATGTAACCACGATCCCTGCTGGCCGAGGGAGAAAGAGAAGGTAGAGGGCACCTTCTCTTCAGTTTCTGCCAGTGCTCTCCAAGGCTCTAAGCCCCAAGCCTTCCACGGCTCCGCCCCAGAGCCTTCCATGGCTCCGCCTACTCCCGGGCCTCCGGGGCCGGTCCCTGCCCTGTCCTCCCAGGCCTCCTGGCCCTCTCTCTCCAGACCCAGTCCCTGTCCTGCGGCCGCCTCCTGAACCAGTCCATGTCCTGAAGCCGCCTCCTGAACCTGTCTCTGTCCTGCGGCCACCTCCCGGGCCTCCTGAGCCAGTCCCTGTCCCGTGGCCACCTCCTGAGCTTGTCCCGCGGCCACCTCCCAGGCCCCGATCATCCTCCTGGGATCTTTCTTCTGCGTTTCCCTACCGTCATCTGTCTTGGGGCGCCAGGAGTCGCCCATTAAAAGAGGGGGGATAATGTCAGTCTGTCTGCTTCACGGTCAAGGACTCTTATTTTGAAGTTCTCTCCCTCACTACATGTCCCAGAAGTCACTGCCCTAATCACTCGTGTGTGTGTGTGTGTGTGTGTGTGTGTGTGTGTTATAGTTTTGCTTAGTTGTTGTCAGTCCTTGGATTGTTACGTTTGTAGTCATGTATTGTTATGTTTGCTCTACCCCAGGGTTTGCTACTCTACTCCAGCTTTGTGAATAAAGGATCTAAAGTTCCTACTCCTGTGTCTCTTGACTTCTAGGACACCAAACGTTACAGTCCTGTCATTTATTTTTTTCGTTTATAGATTTCACTCTGGACCAAAATCGCTTTCTGTGAAACCACCCATTACGCACACGTGAGATGGTGAGCCACCCACAAGGCAGAACATGGATCTGATGTTTTGCATTGTCCTTACATGAATGTTTTGAATAATTTTTGGAGATTTGTGGTGTAAGGGTCAAACTTAAACTAAATCAGAGCCGGCATAAGCGAACTAAGCAGCTGCCCCCACCAGGGGGCCCCCAAGAGCACATGAAATTACTTTTTTTTTTTTTTTTTTTTTTTTTGTGATTATACGGTCAATGGATAATGGTAATTATACAAAAACGCAATATTAAATGCAATATTATTTTTACGGGCTGCAGGATGCAAGCACATTCAGACAGCAAAACAGCAATATCACAAAAAAGGACATATCCTCTGGTGCAAAGAAAAGGAAAAAGAAAACGGAGGAAGATAAAAAAAAAAACAGCACGATAAAGGTATGTTAAGTAGCGAGGCTTACAAGCTAACATTAGCTGGCTAGTTAGTTAACATAGCCTATGTAGCATATCTTTTTTTAGGAAAGTTTGATTAAACACCCGTAAATAGCCTTGACATCTTAATATATTATTAGTACAACATATTACTTAGCAAGTTTTAGATTAAAGTTTTTGTCTTCTGTGTAAAAAATAACTTTCCTGGGTATATATTTTTGTAATAAAAATAAGCTTCTGTTCCATAAACTTGGTACTGATAACAACTTAACATTGTTTACATTAGTCTACCATTTTGGGGTCTTTGCTATTATATTCCAATAATATTATGCCTCAATTAGCTAGTTATAGATTAAGAGTTGTTGCTTCGATGTACAGATGGCCTGCTGCTGTGTATAATAATTTGTGTTGAGAAAACAACATATTTTGTCAAATATTCTGTCAAATATGTACTCTTATGAAACTTCCCTAGGAGCACTGTTCAAATATTTTGGACATGGGGCACAACCAATGCCACCTGCCCCACGTTCCTGTGCTACAGCTGATGATGATTTTTCAACAATCCCAGATCATTATATTTATATGGATAAACCATGCCTTTGTTTTTGACAGACAGTTGCATTACCTTCTAATATGACATCTAACATGGCTATCTTTTATATCTATTATTGTTATTTTCATCTTTCATCAGGTCCATCCTCTGCAGGCGAGGAGCACTTCCCAGCACGTGCATCCACTGATGTGGTCGTCTATCCTGTCTGACTCAGAAAGGACTGATCTGGTAAGCAGAGGGCCACTGCCTATAAAGGAAAACTTCACATTCCCTGAAAAACCTGATGGCCGAAGCTTCCACTACACCTACAGAAAGTTAATAAATGGGAAAAAATATAATTGGAGCTGCTCACTTATTCAAAAAGAAATGATACTGTCTACAGCTTCTTCTCTAGGAAGTACACAAAACTGGTAACAGAGGATCAACAGGATTGGGTAAATATAGGTGTGCTACTGTTACATTTAAAACCGTAGAAGGGTAAAATCATGCCAGGCAGACATTGGTATGTTGTAAGCAACACAGCTACAACTAATAAAATTGATAAGGGGTGTGTTAGATTTATAGTGTGCGAATAATCAAGCATTGACCATATTCAATCATATTGGCGGCACCGAAGGGCCCCCAAATAAAATTCTGCTTAGGACCCCATAAAGGCTTGGGCCGGCGCTGAACTAAATGGACAGAGGATCTAAAAAAGTGTAAAAGTAATTTTAAATTTCTCTTTGAATTTAATATTTCCAATGATTTATAAATTCCCCAGAACACAGATTGATAATTGAGTGTCATAGTAATAATCCTGTACTATTGTTCTTAATGTGAATGTGTTAAATTCATGTTCACGTTTCATTCCGATTATATGATTATTGCCTAAATGTGGTTGTACCAAGGTCAAAATAATAATAATTTAATCTGGTTCAAAATGTAGTAGTTTAAAACAAACAAAAAGTAGAGCTCTGTTAAATTAAAACTAAATAGTAACTAAACCTAAAAATAGTTAAAATTACAAAGGAACATTTAGGATTGGGAAAAGGTTTAAAAACCAAAAGGGGTTATTTCTAATAATCAATTTTTTTTTTATTTTTTTTTTTGTATTTCATTGGAAAATTAATCAGAAATATTATATAATTTTGGTTCACATTGAATGTTCTGTAAATACCAATTAATCTTCACAAAAACATTAAACATAAACAAAGCTTTATTTTCCTAATTGAGTGTGCATGTTTGCTGCCGCCTCCTTCGGTACCTAATCTTCTGATGGCCCATAGGTACATGTTTCCAATGTAGTACTACTTACCTGGTTTACTTTAACCTTGAGGATTTCTTTAGTGACACAGGTGTTTTTGGCGAGTTGCCAGCCAGGATGCAGAAAAGCACTTAAGATAACACCACTGATTATTAACAAAACATACATAAAAGTTAAGTGTAACAAAATCTAAGTAGAAGGTGTCAAAATTCCTAATGCAATCCTAATTAGTGGTTGTGGCAGGGCGGAGGCAGGGCCGGGTCGTGATCCTACACATCCGGTCCAGTATTAGGCTAATCAAGCCTCCGAGAGGGATAAAGGTTGACTGCAGAGGATCGTGCGGGAGAGAGGGATCGTTTACGGACATGACTGTCACGTGTGTGTTTGTGTTCTGTTTTAGTTTATTATTAAACCATTATGTTGAAAAGCCGGTTCTCGCCTCCTTTCCATCAAACCTCTTTACAGTGGTATAATAGGTACTGAGGTAGACGAAGAAATAATAGATTTGTGAAGGAATATGTTTCATTTGCTATATTATTCTTTTCACTGATCCTAGCACAAAGTCTCAGAAGTCTGTGATGGTGAAGTACAACTCTAGTCAGGCGGTGCAGAATCTCCAACAACTGTTGCCACACACTCAAAAAGCAAGCAATAATCCTGAAATTTCCTTTCCAACTCAGACTTACCTTAATGAGTGAAAAGTCTTTGCAAAGCACAGTGGAAAATACTTTCTGCAGAAATTCTCAAAGAGATGTTAACCCAGATTGGTGAAACTGTCACCCCAATGCAGAATCCTGAGGGAGCTATTGCTGTAACCCTTGACAACGCATATGCTGAGACTCTATGCTGAGACTCTAGTCCAATCTATGGATGATCCCATATTCTCTAAGTAGTCTCAAATATCATCAGCTACAGCACAGAGTAATTCTGTTCCATTGATACCAGCAACTGGAATCTCAGTAACTCCATAACTTTCTCCTAGTGATCGTAACACACCTGGAATCCAAAGGGTTGTAGTTGAGCAAATTCTGTGCAGTAATGACCTTGTGGTGCATGGCAATTCACCAGGAAGGCTCTGAACATTCTCAAGAAGAACCCCTCGTCCTCCAAATGAGGTTGACTATGAAACATGGTGCGTTAGTGTGGAACTGCTCTTTCAAGACCCAACGGTGTCTGACTTTTATAGAATACGTAAAATACTGTATGTGAAAGCCTTCTACCCCAGCCGCTGACATTGTCAGGTCTGTTAGCCCTGTAGCTTCACCCACAGCTTACATTCAGTTACTTGCAGAGGTGGGTAGCGTAGACAAAAACTGTACTCAAGTAAAAGTACAATTACTTCAAAAACATAATTACTCAAGTAGAATTACTAACATAATTAATTACTTGAGTAAGAAAGTATGAATTATACAGAAAGTATATTATTTTTTTTGTATATTATTTTTGATATAGATATATATTGAAAGTGAATGGTGACCAAGACCATCAGTCATCACCAGCGAATGGCAGTGATTTACACTCAATTTGGATGTTTACATGGATTTATACAGTTAATCCGATTGACGTAGCTGCGATAGTTTTTCAAGTAAATGTAACGGAGTAAATATAACACATTACTACCCGCCTCTGGTTACTTGACTCAGCTTTTGCCACCATGGAAGATGGTAATGCATTATTTGCCAAGTTCATGAACATCTTTCAGAACCCTGGTGAAAAAACCATCTGTTTACCTGCAACGGCTGCAAGTGGCACTATAATTAACTGTGAATAATTAACTGTGAAACAAGGTGGAGTTCTCAGTTTTGATGTAAACAAGCATCTTTTAAAAAAGTTCCGTAGGGGATGTTTGGATAGTTCCTTGATCCTGGAATTACTGTTTGAGCAGAAAAAATTACCACCATCATTTGCAAAGTTGATGTCCTTGCTGGGAACTGAGGAAGATAAACATGCGTGCACGAATGAAACAGCATTTAGGAACTGTTAAGCAGCATGCTGTGATACAATCTCAGACAACAGGTGATGAAGTAGCCCAACTTAATTCTGTTACTACTCGATCTTCGATGTCAACTTACCACTCTGATATCAAAACAGCAAAAGAATATATCCAACTCAAAGCCTAATGTTCCTAAAATGTCAAACAGAAAAGGCACAGAGAATGCCAATGCAGAGTATAGGGCCTCAGGCAAGCAGCAAAATGCCAGACCGGAACCAGACCATTGTTTCAAATGTGGTAAAGACGGGCATATAGCCAGTTCTTGTTCAAATGACCCAAATCCTTCACTAGTAGCATAAAAGAGAAAATAACTAGAAAAACGGCAGATTGAGTGGGAGTTGCGTAATGGCACTCCCAAGCCTCAGTTAAACTAGGCACAGTTCCTGAAGAGGGACTGGAATTGGTATAGCATGTCCCAAATGCCCTAAATTGCTGATGGCTCACACAAAGCCCAAACTGCAGTGTCCCAGCTTACCCAAGGGGTTAATCTGTGTTTAATGCACTGCTCAAGAAGGCATTACAAGAACAAAATGCAACTGCTTGCTCGATACAGGTTCGCAAGTTACCACCATTCATCAGTCCTTTTATAATGGACACTTGTCAGACCAACAAATTCATTCTCTAGACCAGAGGTGCCCAAACTTTTTCCTACAAAAGGGCCAAAAATTACATTTTAAAACTTAATTGAACTAAAAACATTGCTTTATAACAAACTCAGGGCATTAAATTAATTTCTGAAAATTAATTTCCCCACCTTACACGGCTCATAAGGGGGGTATTTATTTATTTTTTTACCTTTGCAAAGGTCATTTTTTCTAGCCTTCTGTCTCCACCATCCTATTATGTCAAATACTTTAATTATACAATTAATTCAATTTTAAAATGGCATGTTTCAATAATTACAATATTGCATGATCTCCACACTGCATAATGTGCATTGTTAAAAAAAAATTCTCATTCACTTTATTTCAAAATATTTAGGCTATTAAATTAACAGCCTACAAAACAAATACACTGACACAGATGAGTAGATGGCAGCATTTCTACAGATTTGGAAAGAGGACCTTATGAAAAAACTTAGCAACTCCTTCAAGCCAATTTAATAAAACAATGAACAGTAGTCAGAGATATGATTCAAACACCAAAAGTGGTTAATGTTCTGTAAAGTCATCATTTTTATTTGTTTAGCGCTTTTCACAACACGCATCGTTTCAAAGCACCTTTACAGAAAATCATGCATTAACAGAAAATTAATCTGTAATATCTATAAAGTCTTCGTGATCATTGTTTAGTTAGTTGTTTATAAAAAAAATCAATAATTAATTAATAATTGTATTTAGAACCCCCGAAGGTGACTTGGGCAAGGAACACAAAACTCCATAAGATGTTGGTTAACAGAGAAAAATAACCAATCAGGCTCACTGTAGGGGCCAGTTTCCCTCTGGCTAAACAACATGAATATAATGGCAATATTAGTTGTTTAGTGCAGTGCAAGTCATGGTTGAAAATATGATATTTTAACTGTAAGGTTGACTAATGTTTTTGAAGTCCAGTAAAATTATTATTGTATAATAAATAACGTTTTAACATCGTCTATTTAACACATCCATATATTATTTTTGTTCATGTTAATAGTAACTACATTAGAAGAATAGAAGAATCCTTTATTGTGGTCACACATTATACACACAGGTTTTTTTGCATATACAGTGAAATTTATTAGTTTTCACATATCCCAGCTAAGCTGGGGTCAGAGTGCAGGGTCAGCCATGATACGGCGCCCCTGGAGCAGATAGGGTTAAGGGCCTTGCTCAAGGGCCCAACAGTGGCATCTTGGTGGTGCTGGGGCTTGAACCCCTGTCCTTCTGGTCAGTAACCCTGAGCCTCAACCACTGAGCCACCACATTGTAGCATTTGGTATTTTTAGCGCAGGTACATGACACCGAACTGATGCGGATTGTGAGATGCTGAGATCCCGTCTGTGTGCATTTATGTTGCGAGCATCCACCACTGACATGGACACATCTGCACAACGGACTGCTTGAAACAAATAATGTTCAGTGAAAATTTAAAGATCGCGATGTGTGTATTTGGAACTATAACAGATGGCAGGGGAAATTCTTTTGCCCAGAGCCTCCATTAATTTCTGACCCTGGATGAAACTAGAGATGGAGATGAGAGATGAAACAGGTGTTTAAGTGTCTCTCTTCTTCATGCAGCTGGACATTACACAAAGCATTTTTATTATTTCTGCCTTTCTTGCAAATGCTGCATTATGACTAATGAGGAAGTGCCAAGACATGAAAGCCACACATGCTTACAATGTTAACAGCTTTAGTGATTATAAACAGGAACAATAGTTTTATCGCATCACTCGTTTATCGGAGACACGTTATAACACCATTTTCATGTCCAATTAACAGGTTTAGAAAAGATGTTACAGATGTAAGTTCAGTAACTCCGACAGAGCACTTCCTCACTGCGTGCGCTTACACTTCTGACAATGTTGACAGCTGCACAAGAGAGAAAGTGAAAATACTGAGCGGATTTACCCGCAACGTTTCTGGAATAACAGTTTGATTCAAAAACAAGTTTATCTCTATTTATTGGTTTTACAAATTTGCAGCTGCACTGAAAAGTGAATAAAGTGTGCGAGAAATTCCCGCATTATGGACAATACCCTGAATTCCTCAACGAATTTCAGGCTCAGCAAACTGTATTATTTTAAAATATTAAAATTACCCTGATTACCCCTTTTATGATTTAATTTGACAAAAAAATCATTACTCTGCAATCTGCTAAATTAATGCAATGAAAAGCTGCATCAACGGCATTTTTTTTCCCACTTTTGTCATATACATTAGGACGGGCAAGATCGAAGGTCATCACGGGCCAATATTAGCCCGCGGGCCCTAGTTTGGGCCTCTCTGCTCTAGAAAATCTGTTAGAAGTTGAGGGAGCAAATGGGCAAAGTGTCCACTATCTTCAATGTTGAAATAACCATCACCTTCCCAAAAGACTTTTGAAGAAAGAAGCTAACATGAAAGTGCCCACCCTAGCCTAACTTTTCTCCCATGTTTGGCTACAAACAGGTGCTGAAAATCTTACAGTGGCGCCAAAGGCAAAGTACAGAGGGAAATATAAGTGCCCTCAGGTAATTCCAGCTGGCCAAAGTTTAATCTTTTTTGGTTCAGTTACAGTCTGAGAGCCACTTTCTGATAACTAGGTAATTGTTGAGCATCCTTCAGCTTCTCTCTTGCCTGGAGGTTTAATTGTGAAAACTTGCATGGCCAGGCTCGGGGACAACCAACACTGTCACTTACCTACTGTAGTAGCCCATACAACAGCTCATGATGTCACGATGCATTATAGCTGAACTAAATGCTATACAATCTACACTTCCCAAAGAGCAATCAGCTACACAAGTAAAGCTGAACCCACCCAAAAAGTGGTTCAAGAATTCAACTTTGGTGATTCACATATTCCACCTGAGTGGAAGGTAAGACTTACTCAGAAACTGCAGAGTATCCCTGATGTGTTTTCTCAGCATCCTTTGGATTTTGGATGTACAGATAAGGTTAAGCTTTTAATCAACCTTGTAGATGAGACACCATTCAAGCATCGGACTAGACCCATACATCCTGAAGATATAGAAGCTGTTAGAAAACATCTCCAGGAACTGCTCAGTGCAGGAGTTATCAGAGAATCAGAATCCCCTTTTTTTTTTACCAATTGTGGTGGTGAGGAAGAAGAGTGGAGACATTTGCCTGTGCATAGTTTACCGCAAACAAAAAAGGACACGTATGCACTTCTGAAGTTGGAGGACACTTTTATGGCTCTGACTAGATCACAGTAGTTCTCAGTCCTTGATCTAAAATCTGTCTATTATCTGATTGAATTCAAAGAAACTGACATACCAAATAATGGGTGTCCATTTGGATTTTATTAATTTAATCGTATGCTGCAAGCAGTAACAAATGCTCCAAGCACATTTCAAAGAATAATGGAGAAATGTATGGCTGACATAAATATCCGTGAAGTTCCTGTATTCATAGATGACGTTATCATTTTCTCAAAGAACAGGCTCGGAGAATATGGCCTTTAGCTCCAGAGAAATGTTTTTTTCACACAGACCTCGGTCAAATACTTAGGTCACATAGTCTTTGACCAAATCTGAAGAGTTGAAATCTTTTTTTGGGTTAATTTGACTTTTCCAGGAAGGTTAAACCTCTCAATTAATTGACTTCTGGATATCCACCTACCAGAAAGAAGTTTAAGTCCCAAACTAATGCCACATATCGTAACACAAAAGAGCCCTTTGTTGGCAGGTGGACCACCACATGCCAGGAAGCATTTGACTTAATCATTAAAGAATTTACAACTGCTCCAGTGTTGACATTTGCTAACCCGAAACTGCCTTACATATTACACACTGATGAGAGTACTACTGGCTTAGGAGCTGCCCTTTATCAGGAACAGGACAGACAACTCAGAGTTATCACCTATGCGGGCAGAGGACTTTCACAAAGTGAATCAAGGTATCGTGCTCACAAGCTTGAATTTCTTGCCCTTAAGTGTACAGTTGTCAAAAATTTCATGATTATCTCTATGGTAGCTCATTCACTGTTATAACAGAGAGCAATCCCTTAACTTATGTACTTTCCACTGCTTGGCTTGATGGAACCAGTTACAGATGGTTAGCTGCACTGTCAACCTATAACTTCAAGTTACAGTACAGGTCTGGAAAGCAGAACAAAGCTGCTGACTGGTTGTCCTGAAGACCACATGGAGAGCTCTTAAATTATGTCATGTCCCAGAAAGAGCAAGATCGTATCTCCAATTTTGTTGAAAATCATCTGGCAGACGCTGATGAAGGGGAGATCAGTGTTGATGTTGTACAGGTAATTTGTGATAGTCATCTTATCCAGCCGTTAGACTTCCCCACTGCTTTTATTGGTTCCTTAACAATGCATTATTCTGCTGCTGTATCTTACATTTATGCACACAAAGATCAGTGAGGAGGACTACCACTTATTCCGTATCTGTCCAACTCTGAAATTCAGAGCTTACAATCAGCTGATCCTTGTATTTGAGAGGCTATAGCACAAACTGAAATTGGAGGAACTCCATCCACTTCAGTTAGAAATTCACTTCCCAGATTGGCTTACCTTCTTAAAGAGAATGATTGTCTAGAATTACATAATGGAACCCTATACAGAAAATTGGGGAGAAAACAACTTCCCAACTTGTCTTACCTGCATAGCTTCATACTGATATTCTTAAAAATTTGCATGATGACTTCAGTCACATGGGCATTGATCGCACTTTTGACTAGCCGATTTTATTGGCTGAAGATAGCTGCTTATGTAGAGCACAAGATTAAGATTTGCGGTCGATGTTGAGAAGGAAGGTCTTGCCTGAAAGAGCTGCACCACTTGTTAATATTGTGACTACAGAACTTGCAACTGGTCTATATGGACTTTCTTACTTTAGAACCTGATCATAGCAACATAAAGGACGTGTTAGTAATAACTGACCATATTAAAAGTGTGCGCCTGCTATCCCTACACCAAACCAGTAACCAAGGGCCAGACTCTGAGTCCCATTTGATAAAAGATCTGTGCAAGATATACAAAAGATTAGAACAATACTGCAACATCCCAGGGGAAATCCTGTTGAGAGATTCAATAGGAATCTTTTAAATATGCTGGGAACCCTGGAGACCAAAAACAAAAGCAGTTGGAGAGAATTTGTGAAACCCCTGGTTCATGCATATAATTCTACCAGGAATGAGACCACTGGATTTAGTCCATATGAACTGATGTTTGGACATCAACCTAGGCTTCCAGTAGATCTAGCCTTTGGACTACCTCTAAGGGACCAAGGAAAAGTATCACACTCCCAATATGTGAAGAATCTAAAGTCCAATCTTGAGGAAAGCTTCAAGATAGAAACCGAACACTCACAAAAAAAATTGCAAAATGAAATAAGATTGTTTGCCTGTGTGGAAAAAAAAACTTGCAGACTGCTTGATTCTAATGAGGATGAGGTTTATTGCCATAGGCCCACATTTGATGTTGCTGATGAGTCCTTTGTGTCCCGAGAACCATGTGTAGAACAGCCTGATAAATCAGATGAAGCTGCTGAACAAAGTACAACTCCAGTGTGGTTGCATTGGAATAAATATTGGAAGTAACTTCGCTGTGAGTCCTGAAATCCAACCAGTGAAAGAGAATGCTATGGTAAGTGTATGAGTAAGTGATCTGGAGTGAAATCTAATTCATTACAGTCACACATGGGAGAATCAACACACAAACTGTTATTGTTTCAATAGGTAATTGGTTAGCAGTATGTTCAAATTGAGTGATATCTTAAATTATATGTCTAAACTTTTGTGTTAGTTGAAAGTTCAACAATATATTTTCACTGTTTACATGATTAATACTGCTGTATGTTGTCTATTTTAATTAAGAGTCTCGTGAATGTAAACTGACTTAAATAATCAGTGCTGAGTTGAGTTAAATATAATTTTTCCATGTTTTGGAATCAAATCGGTATGTGTACTATACTTTACACACCAACTGTGCCATTAACAGGCCACTCATATTAAAGCAATGTGAAACAACTCAAGGAATTGTGACCCTCTGCATATTAACTCTCGGATGATGTCACAAGTTTTTTCACTTGTCTCTCACCTAACCATTTCATTAACATTTTGCCCTTTATATTGCACCATTTTGTGGAGTGTTTGTCATTTGAAAGGCCATGTGGGCTTTTTTACACACGATTAATTACAAACTAAATATTTCTACAAAAGGTCAAAACTTCATGCCCAGTTGGAGTTCTATCAAGGCTTTCCTATGTCATGTGACAATAGGGTGTGATCTGGCACAGACTCCAGTGGTTACTTATTTCACTGCATTACTACATTTGAATCTCTGAACATTGTGACAGATAACGTGGCTAAATTATTAGATTATGTTTTCGTTAGTGGAAGAGTTTTAAGTCAAAGAGTTGCCATCCATAAGTATCAACTTTGTCTTGAATGTCTCCTACAAATCCCAAGAACAAATTCAAATTGAATAAATGAGACATACAATATAAAAGACGGATAAATATAATGTGGACAGCTCATATAATTTGGTCCTGGAAGATGAGAAATATTTGCGTCTTTTTGAAATCTATGACTTTTAAACTTACAAATTTTGATATCTTGACAAATCTGAGTATAGTTTTTCATGACAACAAAACAGCAATACATCTTTACAAAAATCAGCATCTATAGGTTCCCATTATTACTTGCTTGACAGTTGGTTCAAATGAAATAGGGGATTCAAAATGCACACACAAACCCCCAACAGAATACACATACACAACTCCCTGCCACACATCTCCCTGCTCGCCTATAAAGAAAACACTCATTTCAAAGGCTGCATTGATTTCTCAGCATATATCGCTTTAAAATGAGTTCCTCTCTAGTGGCCCCTAACAGCTCTATTTGAACCCTTTTTATTTGGCAAAAACATAGAGGGACTGGAAATAGAGCTGGAAGTCCAGAGGGGTGAAGGTGGCCTACCAGGACAACTCAAGGACAATGCCATTAATGCTGGCTGTGTCAAGAACAGTGGTGGACAATAGGGCTGTCAAATAATCTCTTTATGAGATTTTCGAAGGATCATGTAGTTCAGGAATTTTAATGACATGTATCTTTTCTTCCATGTTTTCAGCAATCTGAGTAAATTGTTGTATGATTGGCTGTGAATGATGAGTCTTTCAAGGACTGCTGCAGCTGCTCAGAAAAATATAAATATTTCTACCTCTCGCGGCGCCTGTCACGAAGAGCCATTCACGTGAAAACGGCAGGATATTGGGTGCACGAGCACCAGTTGCGCCGCGCCTCCGTGCCGCGACCATAACCTCCTGTGATTTGCCGCTTTCCGCGTGTCTCTCATTGAAAATAACTAGATACTCCTGCTTACTGCGTGCCATGTAAGCGGCCTTTAGAATGGTTGCTTTTAAGCGTCCAGTGTAAACAGCCAGCACCGGATGTAGACAAGGAGTGACGCTGCCTGTGTAGACAGCAACATTGATTATGCCAGACTATCAGCCAGAAGCCCGAAAAATAAGGACATGCTCGGGTTAAAGATGCGGTCAGTCTATTACTGCTCATATGTGGCTGCTGTTTGTGTGTTGGATGTTAAGTAGCCTACTTCGATAGATAAAAACCATATAGGCCTACATTTTATTATTTGAAAAAAAACTACTAACTACATTTGCTAACAGGAATATGATGGTTATTGTGTGAGCTAGTTTACGTTTGTCAAAATGAGTTTATTTTTGGCAGTTTATTTTTATTTGCAAACTATTAGTGTATTCTGGTGGATTTGATTGGGTGGGCCAGCCGTCAATCTGGGTGGACAAATGCTGCTCGTCATAGTAACATCATTATATTTGTGCATAACTTTATAAATATTTGTAATTTACCTCCCTGGAAATGTTTAAAGATATATATATTCATCCTAATTAACTACATAATTATATTTTGTTTTGCAATAGTTTTGTGCAGAATGATTGTTGATTTCTTTTACACAATCAATGCTTCGTTCATCAGGTGTGCATTTAAGTGCATTTGTAATGTTTATTTTTCACAAATTGCTCTGTGGGTCGAGATGAAAGCTTCCAGGATCAATGAACACAGTGGAGGCTGTATAGTCCTGCCAATGACATTAACTGAATATAACTCACCTTGTTATTGTGGAGCCCCAAATAAGGAGACATGTGGAACCTGCACTTTAGGGACATTCACCAATCGAGTGATCTGCTGATGAAGCTGAAAGTCTGAGAAAGTGTTTTGGTGTGTTGGTACAACAAGGTGACGTTCCTTAGCCAAACGCAGGCATCTAGTGGGTGTGTAGCTCTGCAAAAATGATTTTAGGTATGTTGGAGCAGACCCAGTGACTGTTCTGTATGCCAGCATCAGAACCTTGAATTTGATACATGCATCAACTGGTAGCCAGTGGAGAGAGACAAGGAGTGGTGTAACGTGCTCTCTACGTTCGTAAATGAATGCTCTTGAACCGCTCTTAAGTGCAACTTAAACATATCTTTCTGGCATCTTTCACAGTTTATCAAAGACGATGGGACATTTAATACATTTTTATTAATATACACTCACCTAAAGGATTATTAGGAACACCATACTAATACTGTGTTTGACCCCCTTTCGCCTTCAGAACTGCCTTAATTCTACGTGGCATTGATTCAGCAAATGTTGGCCCATATTGATAGGATAGCATCTTGCAGTTGATGGAGATTTGTGGGATGCCCATCCAGGGCATGAAGCTCCCGTTCCACCACATCCCAAATATGCTCTATTGGGTTGAGATCTGGTGACTGTGGGGGCCATTTTAGTACAGTGAACTCATTGTCATGTTCCAGAAACCAATTTGAAATGATTCGAGCTTTGTGACATGGTGCATTATCCTGCTGGAAGTAGCCATCAGAGGATGGGTACATGGTGGCCATAAAGGGATGGACATGGTCAGAAACAATGCAAGGTAGGCCGTGGCATTTAAACGATGCCCAATTGGCACTAAGGGGCCTAAAGTGTGCCAAGAAAACATCCCTCACACCATTACACCACCACCACCAGCCTGCACAGTGGTAACAAGGCATGACGGATCCATGTTCTCATTCTGTTTACGCCAAATTCTGACTCTACCATCTGAATGTCTCAACAGAAATCGAGACTCATCAGACCAGGCAACATTTTTCCAGTCTTCAACTGTCCAATTTTGGTGAGCTCTTGCAAATTGTAGCCTCTTTTTCCTATTTGTAGTGGAGATGAGTGGTACCCGGTGGGGTCTTCTGCTGTTGTAGCCCATCTGCCTCAAGGTTGTGCGTGTTGTGGCTTCACAAATGCTTTGCTGCATACCTCGGTTGTAACGAGTGGTTATTTCAGGCAAAGTTGCTCTTCTACCAGCTTGAATCAGTCGGCCCTTTCTCCTCTGACCTCTAGCATCAACAAGGCATTTTCGCCCACAGGACTGCCGCATACTGGATGTTTTTCCCTTTTCACACCATTCTTTGTAAACCCTAGAAATGGTTGTGCGTGAAAATCCCAGTAACTGAGCAGATTGTGAAATACTCAGACCGGCCCCTCTTGCACCAACAACCATGCCACGCTCAAAATTGCTTTAATCACCTTTCTTTCCCATTCTGACATTCAGATTGGAGTTCAGGAGATTGTCTTGACCAGGACCACACCCCTAAATGCATTGAAGCAACTGCCATGTGATGGGTTGATTAGATAATTGCATTAATGAGAAATTGAACAGGTGTTCCTAATAATCCTTTAGGTGAGTGTATTTTGATAATTGGAAAGCTATTTCAGAGGATAAAAAAAGTGTTGAAAAAATCACTATGAAATCAATAGGCAGTCTCCGCAGTCTGTGAATGCAACGTGATAGGTCTAAATTTACAAGACACATAATACAGTATAATGTTATATTAGCCTTCATTGACAAGCATAATTGTAATGGCAATAGAAAGAGGACATGTTCTTATTAAACACATTATTTTAGAAGGCGTGAGTAATGTGACCATGCAGTTTAAAAATAAAATATTTATGCCTTAATAAATACTTAAAACATGGTTAGCAGAGGAGATTAGAGTGAGAGTGTGCAATGAGAGATTCAGTCTCTCTCTTCCTCCACCTCTTCTTTTTCCTCCAATGGCTGGTTCAAATCAGCTCGCCTAGACTTTTTACAAGGCAGTTTCAAATTGCATGATGCATAATGATGCCAAATTTCTATAATTATTTCTGTAATAGTTAGGTAATACATTTTGGCGCCTCAACAAGTTTACAAACAATGTCCATGTGTGTCAGTATATCCACCTTATTTTCATTTTGAGAAGACAAACACATGGACATATTTGCTTACGTGATCAGCACCTTTGGACTGGACAGCTCCTGTAATGAAGACCTTAAGTTCAACTTTATAATGTGTGATATGCATGCTGGTTTGGGAAACAGGCATTACTCTATAATAAAATAACAAGCAACATTAGTTAAGATGATCATTAAAGCTTAAGTTGCAACGTAATCGGGAAACCCAGCCCTTGTCTATTACAATGCTCTTAGCTCTGTAGGATTACTCCAGAGCACTCATAAATCTATGAACATTTTCAAGTACTACTTAAGTTATGATGGCTTTTGGAAACAGGAGGGAAAACTTGAATACTTGAATCGTAAGATGTATTCTATGACCTAGGCATTCGATGCGTGTTGGCTTTTGGGAAACGAGGCCCAGAGCTGCACATTGCGCTCACATCAGCAATGAAAAACTTGCAATTCAAAATTTTAACCCATTCACATGAGAGCAATAAGCTTAGATTCTATCTTGGAAAATCCACAAATTTGGCATATTGACAGAGTTGCAACAAAAAATCTAAAATGCATCTGATGTCTACTTTGCTATAGCAAAATCTTGGGCATGTTTTCTGGGTGGAGGTAAAGTTCCCTCTCACTCAAGAGACGCAATCCATAATTAATTGAGCAGTACTTAAAAACAAGAGCAGAAGAAATGTATATAATGTATAATATAATATAATAACATTATAATGATTATAATGTATAATGAATGTTAATAAAAACAATTATTTAAATGGTTGTATTCTTGTAGTGTTTACTACAAAGCAGGAAATAGGAAAATGCATATTCTTTGGTTTTGTTGAAGCTTCAGAAATGTCTAGAATTTATCTGAACACGAATAGTTACTATTTCAAAATGTGGTATGGTATAGATATGGGATGAATATTTTTCACTCTCTATATTTTAGTTTCTGTACTTGTAAAACACTAAACAATTAAGTCAAGAATGATTGAAGGTGAATTCAATTTGGTCAATACTAAGGGTTAGTCTCAGTCTCAGATAGCATGAAATGGCCACAGACCATTCACAGCAAGCACAATGTAAATTGCAGCATAAATCGCAAGAGTTGTCAGAAAATCCATTCTGATAGGCTCGCAGCTCTCATGGGTTGCACAGGTTTTTATCACTTTATCAGATAACAAAATGTTGTTTAGAAGTTACCAGGCTACAACAATGCCTCTTTAGAAGAGCTATAGTCTACTTGACTTTTGATTAGATTTGCCAAAGCTTGCAAAAAAAAAAAAGAAAAAAGGTAAGATTACTGATTTAAACAAATTGTTAAAGTGATTATTTGTTGTATGTCACGCCACATTAAATAATAAAAATAAGTAAATAAAGAAATAAAAATCATTCAGGGTGCCTCAAAGAGAAATGGCCCAGGGCCTCTCAATGTCTAGAACTAGCCCTGAATCACTGATTGCTGTGTAGGTAGACAGGCATAATGAAGTAGGGTGACCACAGTTTATTTAATTAATATGTAAGATGCAATTATTCCATTAATATGATTTGCTGGAACATATTTTTTTATTTATTTAACATTGTACCATGGTGAAAACTGAGCTTTTATTTATTTGCGTTTATATGTTAATATTGTCATGGTTACTGATGTGGAATTTACATGCCACTCCCCCGGACATACAGGTATAAAAGGAGTGCCGCTTGCAAACACACACTGAGGTTTCGCACTGAGGAGCCGAGCCAAAGACGTGGGCATAATGTCACCTTCTGGGAAGGGAAGAGAATTGATAAAGGACTTAAATATTGATCTGTTTCTTACCCACACCTAACATATAACTTCCGAAGACATGGATTAAACCACTGGAGTTGTATGGATAACTTTTATTCTGCCTTTAAATGTTTTTTGGAGCTTCAAAGTTCTGGCCAACATTTAATTGCATTGTATGGACTTACATAGCTGAGATATTATTTTAAAAATCTTTGTTTGTGTTCTGCACAAGAAAGAAAGTCATACACATCTGGGATAGCATGAGCGGTGAGTAAATGAAGAGAGAATTCAAATTTTTGGGTGATCTATCCCTGTAAGGCGTTTGTTTAATATTCTTTTGCAATTCAATATGCTGTATCCACCTACTCATATAAATTTAAGGAGAGAGTGGTCTAATGTCACAGGCACACATATTAGTTTAAAAGCTTTTTATGAAGAAAACTTTTTTAGGTTACAAACTGGTCATTACAATGGTATTATGCTGTAAATGTGGTTTATGAAGACATTTATAGTGTCTCCATAATTCAAATTGCTTTAAAACATACTAAATTATGTTTTTTTGAAAATGTAAAAATGAAGAAAGTTTTTTGTGAGGGTTAGGTTTAGGGGTAGAGTTAAGGGATAGAATCTATAGTTCATATTGTATAAAAATCATTATGTCTATGGAGAGTCCTCATGATGATAGCTGCACCAACGTGTGCGTGCGTGCGTGCGTGCGTCGTGTGTGTGTGTGTGTGTGTTTGACTCTGTGTCTGACTCTATGTGTGTTTCATACTTGAAAAGAAGTCCTTTTCATCAGAAGTGTTGGAGGTATCATCTGGTGTATGTGACGTGATCTCTTCTCGCAGTTGGTCTCTGAAGTAGTCCTGACCTGAAATTGAATGATCTTTAATTGCTACTAAACTTTTTTTTGTGCAAACACAATGCATTTTCCACAATTAAATTGTAGTATGGTTAAACTAATGCAACTTTGTGAATACAATGGTACTGTTCTGTATGACCTTGTCTTGTTTTACCGTTGCCCCTTTGTTTTCCATTTTTGTCCCTTTTGTTATTCCATAGTTTTCACTTTTGTCCCTTTTGTAGCTCCACAGTCTTCTTGTTAGCGTTCGTGTTTTCTGTCATTGTTTTCACCTGTCCTCATTAGTTTGCCATTTGCTTCTGTTTGTCATCTCGTTATCTTGTTTTGAGTTCTGTTTGTTCATTGGCCCCTTTGTCCCTTGTTCATGTATTTATACCCCGGTTTTTGGTTAAGTCCTTGTCTATCGTTGAATGTTTGTGAATGTTGTTATTAGCCTGGTATGTTTCCCATGCCCGTGTTTTTCTAGTTTTATGTTTATTTCCCCATTGAGGGTTTTTCCTTTGTGTTTGTTAGTTTGCTTAATCAATAAAGTCTGCGTTTAGATCCGCTCTCCTCGTCTGCCTTCATTGCCTTACATTCGTAACAGAATGATAGACCCACAAATGGATCTAGCAGCTTAATGCAAGGAGCCTGTGCCCACGCCTTCCACGGTCAGCGAGCCTGTGCCCACGCCTTCCACGGTCAGCGAGCCTGTGCCCACGCCTTCCACGGTCAGCGAGCCAACGCCCACGTCTGTCACGGTGAGCGAGCCAGCGCCCACGCATGTCACTGTGAGCGAGCCTGCGCCTACGCATGCGACCGTTCCAGAGCCAGCGCCTGTGGCCTCGACCGTCCCAGAGCCTTCCTGGGCTCCGCCGCGGCCCCGCCGTCCGCGGCTCATCCTCCATCCTCGAGGCCCCCGAGCCTTCTAGGGCTCCTCTTCCAGAGTTTCCCGGGGCTCCTCCTCTTGAGCCTCCCGAGCCTTCCAGGGCTCCGCCTCTCAAGTCTCTCGAGCCTTCTAGGGCTCCTCCTCCCGAGCTTCCCAGGGCTCCACCTCTCAAGTCTCTCGAGCCTTCTAGGGTTCCTCCTCCCGAGCTTCCCAGAGCTCTGCCTCTCGAGCTTCCCAGAGCTCCACCTCCCAAGCCTCCTACGGCTCTGTCCCCAGAGACTCCAGAGCAGCTCATCCTCCTACGGCGTCAGCCTCTCGAGGCCCCCGAGCCTTCTAGGGCTCCTCCTCCCGAGCTTCCCAGAGCTCCGCCTTCCGAGCTTCCCAGAGCTCCGCCTTCCGAGCTTCCCAGAGCTCCGCCTTCCGAGCTTCCCAGAGCTCCGCCTTCCGAGCTTTCCAGAGCTCCGCCCTCCGAGCTTTCCAGAGCTCCGCCCTCCGAGCTTCCTAGAACTCTGCCTTCCGAGCTTCCTGAGCTTCCCAGGGCTCCGCCTCTCAAGCCTCTCGAGCCTCCCAGGGCTCCGTCTCTCGAGTCTTCCACGGTCCTTCTCCCCGAGCCTCCTACGGCTCCGCCTCCTGAGCCTCCTACGGCTCCGCCTCCCGAGCCTCCTACGGCTCTGCTCCCAGAGACTCTAAAGCCTCCTATGGCGCCACCTCCCTCAGTTCTGCCTCCTGAGCCTCCCTCAGTTCTACCTCCTGAGCCTCCCACGGTTCCGCCCCCTGAGGCCTCTGAGCCTCCAGAGCCTCCTACAGCTCTGCCTCCCGAGCCTCCTACGGCTCTGCCCTCAGAGCCTCCCGAGCCTCCTACGGCTCCGCCCTCAGAGCCTCCCGAGCCTCCTACGGCTCCGCCCTCAGAGCCTCCCGAGCCCCCTACGGCTCCGCCTCCCGAGCCCCCTACGGCTCCGCCTCCCGAGCCCCCTACGCTCCGCTTCCAGAGCCTCCTAAGGCTCCGCCTCCCGAGCCTTCCAGGTCACCGCCTCTAGGGCCTCTTCCCAGGCCCCCTGACCCTGTTCCTGTCCAGTGGCCTCCTCCCCGGTTCCCCGAACCTATCCTTGCCCTGGTGGCCAGCTCCCAGGCCTCCTGAACCTATCCTTGCCCTGTGGCCAGCTCCCAGGCCTCCTGAACCTATCCTTGCCCTGTGGCCAGCTCCCAGGCCTCCTGAACCTATCCTTGCCCTGTGGCCAGCTCCCAGACCACCTGAACCTGTCCTTGCCCTTTGTGCCCCCCAGGACTGCCTGCCTGCCCTCTGTGCCGCCTTGGACTTCCTGCCTGCCCTCTGTGCCGCCTTGGACTTCCTGCCTGCCCTCTGTGCCGCCTTGGACTTCCTGCCTGCCCTCTGTGCCCCATTGGACTTCCTGCCTGCCCTCTGTGCCCCCGGTGCCATCATTTTGTTTTCTGTGGGTTCCTTTTTGTCTTTTGGTGTTTTTTCTTTTAGGATCGTCTGGGATCCGATCCTTAGAGGGGGGGCTATGTTATGTATGACCTTGTCTTGTTTTACCGTTGCCCCTTTGTTTTCCATTTTTGTCCCTTTTTGTTATTCCATAGTTTTCACTTTTGTCCCTTTTGTAGCTCCACAGTCTTGTTAGCGTTCGTGTTTTCTGTCATTGTTTTCACCTGTCCTCATTAGTTTGCCATTTGCTTCTGTTTGTCATCTCGTTATCTTGTTTTGAGTTCTGTTTGTTCATTGGCTCCTTTGTCCCTTGTTCATGTATTTATACCCCGGTTTTTGGTTCAGTCCTTGTCTATCGTTGAATGTTTGTGAATGTTGTTGTTAGCCTGGTATGTTTCCCCTGCCCGTGGTTTTCTAGTTTTATGTTTATTTCCCCATTGAGGGTTTTTCCTTTGTGTTTGTTAGTTTGCTTAATAAAGTAAGTCTGCGTTTAGATCCGCTCTCCTCGTCTGCCTTCATTGCCTTACGTTCGTAACAGGTACAGTATGTTTATTTGAGTTATATGATTATTCATATTATATAAGCATGGTTAACCTATAATGGAGACATTAATCAAAAGGTTCACCTGTGTTCTTGGGACGAGTATTCTTCATAAATGTCTGGTCAGTGCAGATTGTGTGTTTTAAATTGTTTACAATTTATTTATTATGGTATCTGTTGGCCAAATAATGTTTTTTAGCTTTGTAAATTGCCAATTAGTACATCTTTGCTATTTATTAATCAATTTGTGCTTCATAATTGTTTTACTGTTTAAATAATTGTAGGACAACATACCACACTAGGTCAATGAGTGTTTAATAATCTGAATCATTGTAATGACCGAAGACACTTAACAAGTGAGATTGTAGATTGAAATAAAGCTAGACAATCTGGTTTCATGCTGTAGCCTTGCTATTCATTTTATGGTTTGATAATTCCTAAAAAAAGATTAATATATTTTCTTCGACAAATAAAGAGAAATTGGCCTAATAAACTGTTCTCATCTCTTTATATAGCTCTCTCTATATATCCTATATTATCCAGCATCCTAATTTGCCTTGGCCAGAGTGCATTTATAAGATTATTACTAGCAAGAAAGTACATTTGTAGCAGTTTTATTAATATAATATAAAAAATGACTTACCTTGATGTGTTTTTCGAGTTTAACGGCAAGTTCATGAAATCCAGTACAGTACACAAACCTGAAAAATGTACTTAAGTACAGTAACAAAGAATACTTTGTTACTGTCCACCACTGGTCAAGAAGGCCTTGTGGTTTAAAAACAACAGACCCAAGTTGTTATGGTTATTTGAAATAGAATTAGTTTTTGTACATATATGGCATTACAATTGAATAAATAAAACAAAATATTGACTTCCCTGAAGAGTGTAACTACTTTTGTGCTTTTAAAACATTGCTCTGTTTGTTTGAGTGGTCTGATATGCCAATTGTATTGCTATTGTTGCAGTCAAAGCTATTGTGATGAGGAGGAGGGTGGGGCCGGGCCATGTGTGAGCACGCCCAGCCCTCCCACCCTCTTACAGCTATCTTTAATTCAAGAACCTGTAGTCCTAAAATCAGCATTAAAGTGAATTTCTTAACTGATATTGTACAATTTTGACCAAAGAGGCCTTCGGTGCTTATGGTGAAATTATGGTAATTTTTTTCAGATAAACAGTACACCCTTATATTGGAATGGTATACCGCTGAGGTTAAAAAAAGTGCTATATACACTCACCTAAAGGATTATTAGGAACACCATACTAATACTTTGTTTGACCCCCTTTTGCCTTCAGAACTGCCTTAATTCTGCGTGGCATTGATTCAACAAGGTGCTGAAAGCAGTCTTTAGAAATGTTGGCCCATATTGATAGGATAGCATCTTGCAGTTGATGGAGATTTATGGGATGCACATCCAGAGCACGAAGCTCCCGTTCCACCACATCCCAAAGATGCTCTATTGGGTTGAGATCTGGTGACTGTGGGGGCCATTTTAGTACAGTGAACTCATTGTCATGTTCAAGAAACCAGTTTGAAATGATTCGAGCTTTGTGACATGGTGCATTATCCTTCTGGAAGTAGCCATCAGAGGATGGGTACATGGTGGCCATAAAGGGATGGATATGGTCAGAAACAATGCTCAGGTAGGCCGTGGCATTTAAACGATGCCCAATTGGCACTAAGGGGCCTAAAGTGTGCCAAGAAAACATCCCCCACACCATTACACCACCACCACCAGCCTGCATAGTGGTAACAAGGCATGATGGATCCATGTTCTCATTCTGTTTACGCCAAATTCTGACTCTACCATCTGAATGTCTCAACAGAAATCGAGACTCATCAGACCAGGCAACATTTTTCCAGTCTTCAACTGTCCAATTTTGGTGAGCTCTTGCAAATTGTAGCTTCTTTTTCCTATTTGTAGTGGAGATGAGTGGTACCCGGTGGGGTCTTCTGCTGTTGTAGCCCATCCGCCTCAAGGTTGTGCGTGTTGTGGCTTCACAAATGCTTTGCTGCATACCTCAGTTGTAACGAGTGGTTATTTCAGGCAAAGTTGCTCTTCTATCAGCTTGAATCAGTCAGCCCATTGTCCTCTGACCTCTAGCATCAACAAGGCATTTTCGCCCACAGGACTGCCGCATACTGGATGTTTTTCCCTTTCACACCATTCTTTGTAAACCCTAGAAATGGTTGTGCGTGAAAATCCCAGTAACTGAGCAGATTGTGAAATACTCAGACCGGCCCGTCTGGCACCAACAACCATGCCACGCTCATTGCTTAAATCACCTTTCTTTCCCATTCTGACATTCAGTTTGGAGTTCAGGAGATTGTCTTGACCAGGACCACACCCCTAAATGCATTGAAGCAACTGCCATGTGATTGGTTGATTAGATAATTGCATTAATGAGAAATTGAACAGGTGTTCCTAATAATCCTTTAGGTGAGTGTATGTGCAGACCATATTGGAAGATTCCAGTTGAAATCGCAATCACTGTTTCACCCCTCCAGACAGCAGATGCTCCACTAAAAATGTTAAAGTGAAGAATCACACTTTTTAAGAGTATTTTATTTCTCTGTTTTTTGTCTGTTTAATGAAGAGGTGTTCAGGCCACAGCAGTTTATCATGATCTATGTATCTTTGATTTTGATGCAATAGAAAACCAATCATTTGTGGCGCCATGCCAGGCAAAGCATTAGTCATCATGCCTTTGACATCATCAGCGAATTGAGCCATTTGTTTAAATTAAAATTGTTCATTTGTAAATATATACTAACAGGCAAAAGATATTCTCCCCTCATATTTTGATCTATGAAAGAATAAAACAATGCTGCCACAGTGATTTAGAAATATGACTGAATGTGAGTTCACAAAACAGAATATTTTGGCTCAAGGTCAGAGATGAAAATTTCAGAGAAATTACTGCTGCTTCACAAGGCTCTGACATATTAATAAGGACAAATTACAAGCTAATTGCATAACATTAAAAGACATTAGGGTAAATTAGCATGCACATGTTAAATAAATATTCATGCTGGCACCTCTCCTGTGTGGTAGTGTAAGATTCAATAAAGCCATCTTGTATTTATTAATCTTCTTGCTGTTTTCAATGCATACAAATGTTCTTTCAAATACAGTTTAATTTAATATTTAATTCAACATTATACTTATAAAGCTGCAGGCTCAATCATTACACAATCATGTTATTATGGCAGTAGAACTATTTAATAGCTCAATAATGGACAAACTCCAGTCCTAAAATAAATTAATCATTTAGAAACTGGTCATTGTGTTTAATAATGCCATAGTTGGATTTTGATGTACATAAAAAAATGCATATAGTATATATATATATACACACACACTGGCAGATTTAACTGATCACAATGTATAGCCAGGACATTAATAATGTGAAAACTTACTATTACAATTTGAAAAAAAAATTCAGAACTTCTTAAACTGCTTAAAAGAGTTCTCATAAAAATAATCCTCCACATGCAGCAGTGACAGCTTTGCAGATCCTTGGCATTCTATTAAATTGTTCCAGATACTCAAGTGACATTTCACCCCATGCTTCCTTTAGCACTTGCCATAGATGTGGCTGTCTTGTCGGGCACATCCCACAAAAGCTCAATGGGGCTAAGATCCACAACACTCTTTTCCAATTATCTGTTGTCCAATGTTACTGTTCCTTTCTAACCTTTTTTTTTTATTATTATTCTGTTTCTGTTTCAAAAGTGGCTTTTTTCTTTGCAATTCTTCCCATAAGACATGCAACCCTGAGTCTTCTCTTTACTGTTGTACATGAAACTGGTGTTGAGCGGGTAGAATTCAATGAAGCTGTCAGCTGAGGACATGTGAGGCATCTATTTCTCAAACTTGAGACTCTGATATACTTATCCTCTTATTTAGTTGTATCTGGTCCTTCCACATCACTTTTTTTGTCCTTGTTGTCAGTTGTCCTTTGTCTTTGAAGACTGTAGTGTACACCTTTTGAATGAAATTTTAAATTTTTTGGCAATTTCAAGCATTGTATAGCATTCATTCCTCAAAACAATGATTGAGTGATGAGTTTCTAGAGAAAGCTGTTTCTTTTTTGTCATTTTTTGACCTAATATTGGCCTTAAGACATGCCAGTCTATTGCATACTGTGGTAACTCAAAAACAAACACAAAGACAATGTTAAGCTTCATTTAACGAATCAAATAGCTTTCAAATTTGTTTGATATAATGGCAAGTGATTTTCTAGTACCAAATTAGCAATTTATGATGATTAATCGAGGATAAGGTATTGGAGTGATGGCTGCTGTAAATGGGGCCTGTCTTGATTTAATCAAAAATTACTTTTTTCAAATAGTGATGGTGCTGTTCTTTACATCTGTAATGTCCTGACTATACTTTGTGATCAGCCGAATGCCACTTTGGTGAATTAAAGAACCAATTTCATTCCAAAACAGCAAAATCGGTATATTATTCCAAAATTTTGGTAGCCAGTGTATATATATATATATATATATATATATATATATATATACACATACAGTTGAAGTCAGAAGTTTAGATACACTTAGGTTGAAATCATTAAAACAAATGTTTTTAGCCACTCCACAGATTTAATATTAGCAAACTATAGTTTTGGCAAGTCATTTAGGACATCTACTTTGTGCATGATACGAGTAATTATTCCAACAATTTGTTACAGACAGATTGCTTCACTTTTAATTGCCTATATCACAGAAATGTACATGCACTAAGTTAACTGTGCCTTTAAGCAGCTTGGAAAATTCCAGAAAATGATGTCAAGTCTTTAGACTGAATTGGAGGTGTACATGTAGATGTAATTTAAGGCATACTTTCAAACTCAGTGCCTCTTTGCTTGACACAATGGAAAATTTTAAAGAAATCAGCCAAGACCTCAGAAAAAACTGTGGACCTCCACAAGTCTGGTTCATCCTTGGGAGCAATTTCCAAATGCCTGAAGGTACGATGTTCATCTGTAAAAACAAAAGTACACAAGTAGAAAGATCATGGTACCATACACCCATCATTACCGCTCAGGAAGGAGACGCATTCTGACTCCTAGAAATTAACATAGTTTGGTGCGGAAAGTGCAAATCAATCCCAGAACCACAGCAAAGGACCTTGTGAAGATGCTGGAGGAAACATGTAGACAAGTATCTATATCCACAGTAAAAAAAGAGTCCTTTATCTGCATAACCTGAAAAGCTGCTCAGAAAGGAAGAAGCCATTGCTCCAAAACCACCATAAAAAAGACAGACTACAGTTTACAAGTGCACATGGGGTCAAAGATCTTTTTTTTTGGAGAAATTTCCTCTGGTCTAATGAAACAAAAATGTTACTCTTTGGCCATAATGACCATTGTTATTTCTGGAGGAAAAAGGGTGAGGCTTGCAAGCCGAAGAACACCATCCCAACCATGAAGCATCCCTGACCTCAGTCTGATAGAAAATGTGTGGGCAGAACTGAAAAAGCATGTGTGAGCAAGGAGGCATACAAACCTGACTTTGTCTGGAGGAATGGGCCAAAATTCCATCAACTTATTGTGAGAAGCCTGTGGAAGGCTACCCAAAATGTTTGCCCCAAGTTAAACAATTTAAAGACAATGCCACCAAATACTAACAAAGTGTATGTAAACTTCTGACCCACTGGGAATGTGATGAAAGAAAAAAAAGCTCCAGTCGATCCTTTAATGTCTTAAGTTGACAGATAGGTTGGTGTAAGAAACAAATAGATAATTAAGAAGTTTTTAAATTTACATCACTGCTTCTGCTCAGCGCTCGGATAATGTTTGAAAT
This sequence comes from Xyrauchen texanus, assembly GCF_025860055.1. NCBI lineage: Eukaryota > Metazoa > Chordata > Actinopteri > Cypriniformes > Catostomidae > Xyrauchen > Xyrauchen texanus. Next base: position 53,331,936 of record NC_068276.1, read on the forward strand.
TAACTAACTCTTGTGTGACGTATGTTCCTCTGTTGTATACAAAGCGTGCACTTCCGACTTCCGAGTGTCCTTCCACACAACCTAGCTGAAACCTCTCTACAATAACGCCAGTATTCTAATATTGGCTATGGTGTTTGAGGCCCAACTTTTTAAGTTGTGAAGCTGTCCACTATAACAGCAGGTGCACAAACACCATTCCTCCAGAATTTTCTGATTGAGTGACAAGGATTGCATCACTCGCACCTCAGAAGAACTTGTAGTGAAGAACTTGTAGAAGAAGAGTCTTGCAGTGTGGCCATTCGCAATGTCTCATTCCCTTCATCTCAGGGAACCGAGGTTACGTACGTAACCGAAATGTTCTCTTACAACTGAGTATGCAAATGGGGAACAGAATCCCGTCATGCTACACTACACAACATAACCTTCCAAAGAGGAAACGTGATGCCAAGTGAGTGACCCTCAGAGCTTTAACATTTTTCTAAAAATCTTAATTTGTCTTCAGCTGAAGAAAGACAGCCATACATATCTGGGATGTCATCAGGGTAAATTTTCTTTTTTGGGTGAACTGTTTATTTAAGATCACACATCTGATCTGATCTGATCAGTCACTCTCACTGATCTACAGTATATCAGTGATCGGTCTCTATTTCATATGTGTGGTTAAACTCTCTTTGGGAGAAATAACTCACTCTCGAAGTGCAAACCATTTAATTTATTTAATTTTCTTAGTTTTTTGTTTGTTTTTTGTTGTTGTTGTTGCTATCACTTACACTAAACATGGAATACAATATTAACAGTAATTCCTCATTCAGAAATAGGCTACATGTTTTCACTCTGTTAAGCTAAAGCAGTTTTGGGCATCGTTGTATTTGTGATGGCTCCTTTTTCACCACCTGTTGTGTTGTGTATGTAAAATGTCTACACAAAAATGGGGTAAGACCACAAAAAAAGTGATGTAAAACACCCTGAAGGCACACACTCCACCTCATAAAATGTAACCAAATGCAACCGTTACTGATTCACATATATTGACAAACAGTTGATAATGTAATAATGTTAAAAAAAAGGTGATACTGTGGCTGACCTTGGTGCCCCCTCAAACTAAATGTTTTATAAAATAATAGTGCGTGACGCCCCTGATTTTGGTATTCATTTGGAGGATATAGCCCAGTTTCCAGATCTTATATGGTATTGGTAATTTGGGTCAATCAATGTGATTGCACTTTACTGGGTCAAGTGGAATTATTCATGAGAGAGAGAGAGAGAGAGAGAGAGAGAGAGCGAGAGAGAGAGAGAGAGAGAGAGACGTGACAGAACATGCCTTTTTTGCCAGTACTAACTCTGGTCCTCTAGCAACATACAGGGGTGGACTGGGAAGAGAAATCGGCCCGGGATTTTACATAGAAACTGGCCCAAAAATTGTTGAGTGGGTGGGGGGGGCTCTTTTCTGCATATCGCTTCCCGCTTCACATTTCTGCTTTTAAACCCTCCAAAAATTGGTACATTCACTTCCACTGTAAGTGTAACCGGTGCTGCTTGACTCGCTCCAAGCGGGATTCGAACTGGCATCAGACGGCATGGGAGGCGGATGCACTAATGAGGAGGCTAAAGGATACAGCCCCTAGCGCCAGTCGCTAGTGCACCTCTTGAGGACAGGGGACTGAGGTTTACACATACCACACAGCTATCATATACCAGCTGGCTCCCATTACATACTGTAAGTGCCTCACAATAACCACTAATTTTTTCTTTTTTTATATAAGAAAAAGAGGGATAAGTCGAAATACATTTTTGTGGTAATCAACAATACCACAAATGCTGTCTATTGAGTTTAACTTGAATTGAACCCTGAGAATTCCTTCAAGAAAAAATAAATAAATACAAACGCACACACAAATAATGTGAGTAAAATGATGTCATCTTTCATCGTGACATCAGCTAAAGAGGGTGCACAATGCAGTTTCCATGCTAATACACTAACCATTTGGCACAATGTCTCCCATACGTTGAACAACCAAATTCACATAATGGTAACTATGATATTAAAAATGCTGATTTCATGAAAACAAAATCTTTTCAGTATTTATAATGCCCATGTTCATTGAATTATTGCCCTCATGTTGTTCTAAATCCATGTGACTTTCCTTCATCCGTGGAACACAAAAGGCAGAATCTTAGCCTGAATGTTGTCATCATTCACTTTGATTGCATCTTTTTCCATATAATGAAAGCGAATGGTGTCTGAGGCTTGGAATGAGGCTAAATTATGATTTTTTGGTGAACTATCCCTTTAAAGTCAAATTTTATATGGACGTTTTTCTGAAAGATCATCTTATGGTTGATTTTGTGGGTTGGCACCACCAACATGCTTATCTTATTTGTCGAAGTCAGAAAGAAAAAATAGTGCAATAGAAATCCATTGCTTCTATTTCAAAGCTTGTTCACAATAAACATTTACACTTTCATTCAGTCCAAGAAGGACCAGCATTCCTCAAATAAAGTCTTAAAAGTCAATTGTGACCACAGCACCATTTTTTACGTAAACAAATAATAAGGAGATATTTCTGCATGATAAACCATTACAGTTTATTGCAGGTTATTGAGATCTAACATTATTCACCTTTCAAAATAGTGCCTTGTTAATGATTCTAAACTTTTTTTAGTAACAGCAAGGCTACAAACTTCAGCCACAGAACTTCTACAAGTCAGGTAAGCATTAGTAGCCCTTTAAACTGAAACTGCTGACCTAAAATCAGTGTGCTGAGTCTCTTGGCTGTCTCCATACTTTCCAAATGATGAAATGGCCCAAGATCAGTAGTGAGGGGCACACATTCTTTACTTAACAGAATGGTAATGTAAGACCTAGGGAGCTGAAATTCGAGGCAAGAACATCATCACATCAGAGCGGATCACAGCCTGGTCTGACACTAAACCCCTCCACATCACACACTGCTCTGATCTATTGGCTCATCCAGACAGACATAGAGTGAGAAGAAAAGAGACAGACAGACGAACATAGAAAGAAAGAAATAACATCTGACCCTTGTATGAGGACTTTTTTATTGTACACCTTCTTGAGTCTGTTGAGAAACTTTACCTTTAAAGTTTTCATGAATTCATTAGCAGTGGCACTTAAAAACTTCAGAACAGACATTTAGCTTTGAAATTTGATATAGTCTAAATCCCATCACCACAGCTGTTGTTTGGAGACCCTTTACGCTGTGCTCTTCTCACAGTAACTTCTATTAGACACTATGAGACAGATCTGTCTTTGCTCTCTGAGAAGTTTGCTGTCTTACTCCACTGCTCTGAAGGCAACTGATGATTCATTGGCTGTGACATTTTGACAGATGGACAGATTTGAGGTATTTTTGGGACTTCATCTTTGATGCAGGTGGCAAAATGAAAAACAGTTTTCACTGCAGCTGTGTGGGGTGGTTTTGGATGCACATACACATAATACTGACAATTTTATGTTGCAACGTTGTCAAGTGTTAATAGTGCACCCCATGCTAGAGAAAGAATTTGTGCATGTGTGTGTGTGAGTGAGACTGTGTGCATACAGGAAAGGGGGGCTATCTATATTGAGAGAGAGAGAGAGCATCACCAGTGAATTTTCTGTCGTGTGCATTCTCAAGAGTTGGACGAAATTTTCAAAATGGCATATTGGATGAAACTAGAGACTCCAGTCTTTTGACTCAAACAGGGTTCAATGTAAAAACTTAATGAGGTTTCTTACCAGATATAGATTTGTTGGTGTTTCTACCAAAGACAAACTCTGCTGAGATCGGCGCCATGTTGTTTTGTCACATGATTTTCACATTTTTCTTTTGTTTTTGGCCATTCGCATTCTTCATGCAAATCGCCACCTATTGGGCAGGAAGGAGAATTTATATAAAAAATGACTTGTATATTGATCTGTTTCTCACCCACACCTATCATATGACTTCTGAAGATATAGGTTTTACCACTGGAGCCTTATGGATTTCTTTTATGCTACATTTATGTGCATTTTGGAACTTTACAATTTTGGTACCCATTCACTTGCATTGTGAGGACCTACAGAGCTGAGATATTTTAAAAATCTTAATTTGTGTTCAGCAGAAGAATGTCTTACACATCTGGGATGGCATGAGAGATTTTTTATTTTTGGGTACACTAATGTCTAAATGTCTACAGGACATCTAAAGATGTCATTAATGTGCATGTAAAATAATGTTGTAATGTCAAATCTAACCTCAAATTTTCCTTTCAGAGTCTTTGGAAAGAAGAGTTGAAAGAAATGACTGAAGCTTTAATATTCTGTAAAATCAGGGAGTATGCATGTACTATTCATTATTCAATAGCATGCAACAGTCTGGTTCTGGAAGTTAAAATACCATTAATTTGCTCCATAGACTAACAATGACTTATAAACCTTTAAAGACAGACCTACCATGAACTCGAGGTTGTTAATCGATGGTGTATATACTCATGTTAAAATATTTATAGAAACCTTTTCAAAGCACTGTTTTTGATCGATAATTTAATATGATATATTAACAGAAATAATTTAGCAGCTTTGGAATGGAAGAGACCTGTAAACCAGGGATCAAGGCCTATAGCTTTCAATGGAAAATATTGTGATATTATTTTGAAAAATGCATATTTCATGACATATTTTGGGTAATTTCCCATCAATTTTCTCAGTTTTAAGTTAACTGTTTTATAAAGGATAGCATCTATCCCATGCTTTCACATTTGTTCTTTCATACTGAAAATACAAGCTCCTACCTTGGTCAAGGCCAAATTAACCATTTGCATCTTAATTTATGCTCTCTTCTGACATCTCTTTGACCATTGCTTTTTGTACTCCGTTCCTTTAGAATAAACTGTTCCTTCATAAAGTGCCCAATGTGCCATACACTTTGTCTACCTAAGCAAATAACTCCTTCAGTTAATTAATGAAGCAAGATCTGGAGATTTAAAGGTATACACTATCCATTTTACTCAAATATAAAAAATGCACAAAGGACAGTTAACCACTAGAGGGCATTACTAAATAATCCAGACAGATGATAGAAAAAAAAGAGCTATAATTTAGCTAGAGAGATATCTTTTTGAATGTGCTTTATGCTTGAGCTTTGGATATTTAAAGTCTATCAATTCTATCACTGGCGGTTGCTGTTTTTCTGAACCAGTTGTGTCACATCACCCATTGAGCAACTAATGGATTGTGCCGATGAATAGCACGCTTGGTGGAGTTAGGTGGATATCTTGTGTGTCTTTGTGTATGCTGGGAAGTGTTCTGCAAAAATGCTGATTGATGTCATTCAGAAGGGGATGATGGGGGAGAAGAGGAGGAATAATGTTGTGTTATGTTATGTTATGTTATGCTATGCTATGCTATGTTATGCTATGCTATGTTATGCTATGCTATGCTATGTTATGTTTTAAATGTTTGCAATTGTCATGTCTGCGTCTATTTAAAAATATTTGTACATTGCCATAATGAGTTCGTTTAGCTCCCAAAGAAATAATTCACCCAGACAAATAAAATCTGTCATCATATAGTCACCCTCATGATGTTCTAACCCCATATGCTGTAAAGAATGGAAAATCTTCATGCAGCTCTTTTCCATACGACAGTTCTTCCATCAAGAAACACTGCCCCGGCGGCTTTCGCTGTTGCACGCTGTCTCTGTGTTTGTAGCCGCGTCTCCTGATGAGCGTGTTTAATTGCGTTCTACAAAATGGAACCTCCCTCCAGTCTCCCCACAACCCCCAACCCTCTTGCATCTATGGAAGATTTAAATCTTACCTTCCTGATTTTTTTTAATGCACTTCAAGGGAGTAATGCATAATCAAGCATTAGTCAGGGAGTACATACCCCAAGGTTATGATGCAAGACAAGTAATACATGCACGTGATTATTTCACTCTATATGACTACCAATATCCAATATCTTGGCAACAAAACCATTGCTTACAAAACTTCAAAATGACTCTTTGATCAGTCTGAAATAGACTTAGTAGTGATAATATTGCTTGTGGTGTCTTCAAAACGATGAAGCTACATTTGAGGTTTACTTCCTCTATAAAATATATTCCATCTTCACCACAGGTTGTGGCATAATGTTAGAAAAATGTATGCAGAGTGTTCTTGATGCATGGAGATGCTTGTGGTGCTGGCAAGAAGGTAATTTCCAGCTCTAACAGGTATCAATGGATTGGAGCCAAATAAGGAACATCTCTCTGATAGAAGCACACTCCATGCAATCTGTGAACAAGCAAGTGGCTCGAAAAAGCAGCTAAATATTCATCAAATTCTGCATAGGTCACCATTTCAAGCATGCATACTCGTTGACCTTTTCATCTGGCACCACTGCAATGGCTGAAAACAAGGACTTCCTCGATATACTGCCTCCACACTTGATGAAGCACCAGTGCAGTTGTATGTGTGTACATGTCAGTGCCATATAGCTGAATTCTGAAATAAGGAGGCAAAATCCCCTCTCTGTCCTTGATTTTTTTTAATGAATCTTTTGTCTAATATAAATGCATGTTCCAATTACATGGATTTGATGGTGTTGAAGGCATGTGAAACACCATATACCTTGCACAATCAATAAGCAACCGATAAAACTACAATATATGTTTGTATGTTTATGTATATTAACATATAACTTATTAAAACCAAGTAACTTCAAAGAATCTTCAAGTTTATGCACTTTTACAAGGCTTTAAACAATTGCATTAACCACAATTATACAGTAACCCATATATATTTAACAGCCTGATTGCTTGAAAATTACACGATTGTGGTGATATTTTTGCGAAATTATATAACGTGGTTTCTTAAACGTATTGCAGCAGTACATATGTGAGTTAAATTTTCTCCTAAACAGATTCGATTTTTAAGGTTAATGCACTGAGTTTTAAATCAACAAAACATACGTGCCTACCATAAACCTTAAACTTAAATCTATCCGATAGTGGAATTGCAATTGCTGAAGCAACCACGTGATTTTGTGGAGCATTTTTGACACTTACGGCTCATGGGTTGGCTTGCATGCTCTTCGGGACTCATACCTTGGTCCATGCAATGCTCTACTAATTGAGCTACAGCACAATTTGATTGCATTTAAATAATGCCAAACAACTGCCGCAATGCGAACAACCAGTCACAGAAAAATTATTTTGCAAACATGTACTATAGGTATAGTAATATGATTCTACAAGACTAGGTTGATATTTTGTGTATCTTGAATTTATAAAAACTAACATTAATAGTCACTTTCTTTTATAATGATAAGTCAACAAACCCTCAGTAAACACTGCATGTGTAATGATGGTCACATGCATTCTTTTAAGGTGAATTTTTCATTTAACTAAGCTGAAAGAAATGGCTCACATTATTTTAAGTCATTTCAAAGTAATTTAGATTAAGACATGACCAACATTGGTGTTGCATGAGAGGGTAAGTTGTTTTGTTTGTAATCTTTGATTTATATTTAGTTTTATTTTTGCACTGCCAATTATTCTCACATCCAAATTTTTTGAGGAGGCACTGCCTCCCTTGCCTCCTTTGAAAAAAAAACAGCCCTGGTATGAGTTTGTGCCTATGTGTGTTTCTGAGGGAGCGATCATCACACACTTTTCTCACCCTAGAAACGGGGATTAGGCTATGTGGTTTGGCGAAGGAAGGAATGAGATCTTGTGGTGTGTGGAAGAATTTTGCCCAGGGGTGAAGGGGCTGGCCCAGCTAAGCCCATCACACACACACACATATATATATATATATATATATATATATATATATTTTTTTTTTTCATTTCCACCTCTAAATCCATTTCCTCCACCATCACTGCGCTCCCCTTGGTAGCATCCGCCATCTATTTTATTTTATTCTTATTTTCAATTTTGCGGATGGAAAAGGCCAGGATTAGTTATCGACAGGTGCTTACTGAACAGCAGAAAAAACACAGGATGGGCCACCCTAAATATTTTTCATCACTGCTGGCCAGCCGGGTGCATGGATGTGTCTGTAAGTTTGTAGTTAAGCTGTGGTGTGCAGAAAGTCACAAATCAGTCCTTGTGTAGAGACGTCTTGATTGGACCACGTTTGCGTGGTCATGTTAAGTGTTGCAGAATTGCAATAAATGGTGACAAGCTAATAACAAAAATCTCTTGCAATGCCTTCTAACATCTGTTATAGAAGGCTCCGCATTGGGAAGTGATTGTCTATTGTTATGCATATCACATTTGACTGCAGTTGCAATTCAAGAGAATCCTAATGAACACAGGGAAAATGCATAATGTACATTATCAAGTGCATTCTGTACTTGAAAAACTGATAACATCAGTAATTTTTCACTTTTTGTGCATGCATATCCTCAAGATGCTGCTGCGGATGGCTGCCTTGGTGTGGAGCTCTCCAACTCCTGGTTTTTGTTTGTTTGTCCTGTATTCAGTAATTTTTTTCCAATCAGTTTTTACCATGGATGAACTGCTGAACATTTGGCAGCACATACCAGACAATCTTTTCCCGGTTTTTGACTATTCTGAAATTTTGCTGGACATTTAAGTCGGAGGAGCAGCTGTGTTGTTAAAGCGTGTTATGAGACACAAGAGAGGGAACAAAGCAAGCACACTGGTCAATCTCCGACTGGATCCCTGCTACACAACATTAAAGGATGCATATTTCTCTGTCCCTTAAGCAGCTTTGGAACTCTCTGATCACTGTCTGGTTCATCTTCTTCCAACCTACAGGCAGACACTAAAATCAGTTAAACCAGTAGTAAAGACTGTAAAAAGAAGGACAAATGAAGCAGAGCTGGAACTACAAGCCTGCTTTGACTACACTGATTGGATTGTTTTTGAAGCTGCTTATACTAATCTGGACAAGCTCACAGATACTGTATATCAATTTCTGTGAGGATATGTGTATTCCTATTAGAACTTATTTACTGTTCAACAACAACAACAAACCATGGTTCATGCTTACAGAATGGGGATAAAATCTTGTATAGTCAGGCCAAAAACACACTGACTAAGGAAATTAAAGTGGCTAAAAGAAGCTACTCTGAGAAGCTGAAAAACAAGTTTTCAGCTAACAACCCTGCATCAGTGTGGAGAGGCCTGAAAGACATTAATAACTTCAAGACACCATCCCCCAACACTGTAGGGAATCAACAGCTGGCTGACGACCTTAGTTTGTTTTACTGTAGATTGGAAAAGCCCAGTTTCACACACCCTCTCTGACCTCCACTTCACACAAACACCAACACCTCCTGCTACCAAAATTCCACATACAAAATTCCTTGTATGTGTATGGCAGTAAAGCTCATTCTGATTCTGAAGCACCCCTTGTATGTTTACTGCCTAGGCAAAAAAATAGATGAAAAAATAAAGTTCAAGGCCCTTATTTTAGAGCACTATGTCTTAAGCACAGTGCTATGCAATACGGCATATACCATTGGGTATGTGTAACTGTAGCTAGCTGGTACTTGATAGCTGTGCAGTGTGTAAACCTCACTCTTCTGGCCTTAAGAGATGCACTAGTGATCAAAGCTAGGTTCATAGCTTTTCTAGCCTCCTTGCTAGAATGTCCGACTTCCATGGTGTGGATCGTTGGTTTGAATCCCGCTCATGGTGTGTCGAGCAGGATCAGTGACACATGCACTAACCAGACTGATGTCACTGTGAATTCAGGAGCAGAAGGTGGAACTGTTTTCATCTGAAATCAGTCTGTGCTTACTGGATTTCAAACCACTGCGCCCAGTGGCCAAAGCTGTAAGTGTTATTAAAGGGAAAGTTCACCAAAAAATGAAAGTTCTCTAATTCTTAACTCTCCCTCATGCCATCCCAGATGTGTTTTACTTTCTTTCTTCTGCTGGACTCATATTAAGATTTTCAGAAGAATATCTCATTTCTGTTTGTCCTCACAATGCAAGTGAATGGTGACCAGAACTCAGAAGGTCCAAAAAGGACATAAAGGCAGCATAAACATAATCTGCATGACTCCAGTGGTTAAATCCATATCTTCTGAAGTGATATAATTGATGTGAATGAGAAAAAGATCAATATTTAAGTTTTTACTATCAATCCCCACCTTTGACCAGCCCCGAGCATTAGGTGGCTGAATGTTAATGTGGAAGTGAAAGAGATAGTGTAGATTTTCAGTAAAAAAGGACTTAAATATTAATCTGTTTTTCACTCACACCTAACATATTGCTTCAGATGACATGGATTTAACCACTGCAGTTATATAGATTACTTTTGTACTGCATGTATGTCCCTTTTGGACCTTCAAATTTCTGTTCACATTTACTTGCATTTGATGGACCAACAGATCTGATATTCTTTTAAAAAATCTTGGTTTGTGTTTTGCAGAAGAAAGTCATAAACATCGAGATCAATAATTTTACTTTTTGATTGAACTATCCCTTTGATACTTATCTCTGTATACAGGTGAAACTCGAAAAATTTGAATATCGTGCAAAAGTTCATTAATTTCAGTAATTCAACTTAAAAGGTGAAACTAATATATTATATAGACTCATTACAAGCAAAGTAAGATATTTCAAGCCTTTATTTGATATAATTTTGATGATTATGGCTTACAGCTTATGAAAACCCCAAATTCAGAATCTCAGAAAATTAGAATATTGTGAAAAGGTTCAGTATTGTAGGCTCAAAGTGTCACACTCTAATCAGCTAAACACCTGCAAAGGGTTCCTGAGCCTTTAAATGGTCTCTCAGTCTGGTTCAGTTGAATTCACAATCATGGGGAAGACTGCTGACCTGACAGTTGTGCAGAAAACCATCATTGACACCCTCCACAAGGAGGGAAAGCCTCAAAAGGTAATTGCAAAAGAAGTTGGATGTTCTCAAAGTGCTGTATCAAAGCACATTAATAGAAAGTTAAGTGGAAGGGAAAAGTGTGGAAGAAAAAGGTGCACAAGCAGCAGGGATGACCGTAGCCTGGAGAGGATTGTCAGGAAAAGGCCATTCAAATGTGTGGGGGAGCTTCACAAGGAGTGGACTGAGGCTGGAGTTACTGCATCAAGAACCACCACACACAGACGGGTCCTGGACATGGGTTTCAAATGTCAAACGTCTTACCTGGGCTAAAGAAAAAAAGAACTGGTCTGTTGCTCAGCGGTCCAAAGTCCTCTTTTCTGATGAGAGCAAATTTTGCATCTCATTTGGAAACCAAGGTCCCAGAGTCTGGAGGAAGAATGGAGAGGCACACAATCCAAGATGCTTGAAGTCCAGTGTGAATTTTCCACAGTCTGTGTTGGTTTGGGGAGCCATGTCATCGGCTGGTGTTGGTCCACTGTGCTTTATTAAGTCCAGAGTCAACGCAGCCGTCTACCGGGACATTTTAGAGCACTTCATGCTTCCTTCAGCAGACAAGCTTTATGGAGATGCTGACTTCATTTTCCAGCAGGACTTGGCACCTGCCCACACTGCCAAAAGTACCAAAACCTGGTTCAATGACCATGGTATTACTGTGCTTGATTGACCAGCAAACTCGCCTGACCTGAACCCCATAGAGAATCTATGGGGCATTGCTAAGAGAAAGATGAGAGACATGAGACCAAACAATGCAGAAGAGCTGAAGGCCGCTATTGAAGCATCTTGGTCTTCCATAACACCTCAGCAGTCCCACAGGCTGATAGCATCCATGCCACGCCGCATTGAGGCAGTAATTAATGCAAAGGGGCCCAAACCAAGTACTGAGTACATATGCATGATTATACTTTTCAGAGGGCTGACATTTCTGTATTTAAAATCCTTTTGTTTTATTGATTTCATGTAATATTCTAATTTTCTGAGATTCTGAATTTGGGGTTTTCATAAGCTGTAAGCCATAATCATCAAAATTATATAAAATAAAGGCTTGAAATATCTTACTTTGCTTGTAATGAGTCTATATAATATATTAGTTTCACCTTTTAAGTTGAATTACTGAAATTAATGAACTTTTGCACGATATTCTAATTTTTCGAGTTTCACCTGTATTAAGCAATGGTGTTGGCCAGGATACATGCTCTGTTTACAGACCGAGTTAGACTCTCAGTAAGTTTGTGCATTTATGGCAATTTAATCCTAAATATGCAACCCCGCCCCCATCGCTCTCTTTATCTCTCTCTCTCTCTCTCTCTCACACTCACACACACACACACACACACACACACACACACACACACACACACATACATGCTAAAATGATGATAGAGGGGCAGTGTCCTGCTGGTCATTCATCTTGATCTCCCTTCCTCCTCATATGCAGTGTTTCCAGTCAGCCAGAGGCATGAGTGTTTTCAATGCCTGACCAAAGCCCAAACCCCCCAAACTGTTTTCATATGTGGGCCCTGCTCAGGTGCTAATCCCCTGGCTCAGGTCCAGTTAAAGGTGTGAAGGCAAGGCTTGATAAATTCACTCGTTCAGTGGCCATTCTCCAGCTGTCTAATCCTGTGAATTCGCATGCAATGCTCTTTCAACATTTCTGTTGCATTTCAGACCAGGTAGCATAAAATGTATGAGAGACTGTACTATGTTGTGATTGGTTTAACAATATAGCACATCCTCAAGTGATTATTGCTTTAAGAAAATAGTTACTACATAATAACAATGTTAAGGACAGTTCTTTTTTTTTTTTACAAATTCATTAAATGCTATCCTTCCACTAGAAGACATACTCCCTGACTGTTACTGGTGTAAACAGTAACAAACATGTTATTTTTGGGTGCTGCACAGTGATATACACAGTAGTCATGGCTGTTACTGTAGACCTTATTCGTGCTAGTGAATTTTTTTCATTGCTCTTCCTACATAAAGCTGTGTAAAGTTCCTAGATCACAAATGATTTTCCCAAATCTCATTTTGTCTGGAGTTCTTTGTATACTGAATGTTCTTGGATAGATATTTTATCAATGCTTTGTCCGTGGAAGTATCCAAAAACACTTTAAACTAAGTCTATCACTCACAGCCTCATTGTCATTCCCATAAATGATGGTGCCAGCATGAATAAGGTCTATACTGTGTATTTTACCACATCTGGAACGTTTCATTGACCAATCAGCATCAAAGATGTTATATCATTTTAAAATAATATCACTGTGAAACGTTATTTAGAAAAAAAATGTTTTGTTTTCCTTTGTCTCCAATGATGTAAGGCCATAAAGAATATTTTCATTTCATCTCAGTAAAAAAAAAGGTAATATGAAAAATCTTGAGCTTTTTCAAACTGGAATAAATTTCAACCAGCAAGCAAAATTGCATTCTGAGCCTTACTATTCCAAAATTAGTCCCTGACAGTGATCAATGGGATAGTTTTCAGACTGTGTGAAAAATCGACAAATATTTTCCAAAGGCCTTCAGCCATTTAAAATTCCATTCATGTGTTTCTTACTCTTGACTTTAGAAGTTTTACAGAGCCTTAAAATCACAAAATAAATATATTAAAATAAATTAAAATGGCCCTCAAGACCCACTGAGGAAGACAGATCTTGGCATTGTACAAGAAATGTTAATGAAAGCCAGTGACAGAAATAATTCAAACACCTAAAAAAAAATTCCAGGCTCACAGGCTCAATTTGTATAATTGGAGTATATTATTTAGACATTACTCACTTCCATTTGGTTTCTGCAAGACATATGGTCAGATTGATGGTTGTGCTATATTTCTCAATGCATTGACTGGTATAATATTTACAGCCCTTGTACTGGTGAGCTGGAATCTGACTCATGCTGTTATCTTTTAGGACCATTTTGGGGTGCGTTTCCATACAATGATGTAACTCTCTGCTTAACCACCATACAATGCATCATTGGAGAATGGACTAGTCACAACTGTTTTCCAAAACCCATGAAACTTTAACGCACATCCATTGTTCGAACCACGTTGGTTCAACAACATAGAGCTGTCGTTAGTGGTGTTACGCAGGGGGTGGAGTAATAACTTCCACAAATATTCAATTGTAAAAACTAATTTACACGTACACTAGAAAGACGTGCATTAACGTTTACATGACATTTCAGAACACTGCTTTCTGCAAAACCCCAGAATAAGCCTTTTTCTTAAATGTATGTAAACGTGGTCAAAGTCTTGAAAGAATGAAAGATATAAGAGGCTTCAGTGAAGTGAAATGATGTCCACACAGCAAACTAATAAGAAACTCTAACCACAGGTTGAGAGCTGTTGTTCCAATCACACATCTTCCAGAATTCATGAAGTCAACACAATTTCAGATGACTAAGAATAAATTGCAGCCCATAAGCACTGGTTATTTTATGTGCTGTCTGTGTTGTTTTAGCACCCAATTTGTTAAATAATAAAAAAAAGTTTTTAAATTATACGCTGAATCTAATTGCACACCTTTCTTCCCAATCTTGCGGGTCAGTTCTGAGTACTGTATTGTGGAGGATGGAGTAGACTACTGCAATCTGGCATGGCATATTTTTACATGGACTGAACAGCAAAATTGAAATCCAATCACCAGAATCATCTCTTTAATAGGGTTGGGAATTGTATTTCTTTAAAAATACTGCAACCTTTTTTTATACGGTAACCATACCGTAATATGACTTTCATGAGAATCATTACTTGCAGTTCCCGTTAATGGTTCTCGAACATGCATTCTTGGTGATGTGGAATCAAAATCAAATCAAATCACTTTATTGTCACACTACCATGTACACAAGTGCAACAGTAGGTGAAATTCTTGTGTGCAGTTCCGAGCAACATAGCAGTCATGACAGTGACGAGACATATACCAATTACAATAAACAACATATTTACACAACACAATTTACATATCAAATGTACACATACACAACACAATAATTATATACAATGTACGGTAGACAATACACACAATATACAATAAGTAAGAGTATATGAAATATATATAGTAGTTATATTGAGGAGAATATGTTGACAGTCCAGTGTGACATTATAGATGAATAAAGTGCAGTGCTAATTATTGATCGTTATAGATCAAGTGTTCAACAGTCTGATTGCTTGGGGGAAGAAGCTGTCATGTAGTCGGCTGGTGCGGGTCCTGATGCTGCGATACCGCCTGCCTGATGGTAGCAGTGAGAACAGACCATGACTCGGGTGGCTGGAGTCTCTGATGATCCTCCAAGCTTTTTTCACACACTGCCTGTTATATATGTCCTGGAGGGAGGGAAGCTCACCTCCGATGATGTTTCTGGCAGTTCGCACCACCCTTTGCAGGGCTTTGCAGTTGTGGGCGGTGCTATTGCAGTACCAGGCGGTGATGCAGCCAGTCAGGATGCTCTCTACAGTACTAGTGTAGAACCGTGTGAGGATGTGTTGGTTCATTCCAAACTTCCTCAGCCGTCTCAGGAAGAAGAGGCACTAGTGAGCCTTCTTCACAACGGCCTCAGTGTGGAACAACGGCCTCAGTGTGGAGGAACAAAGTGTGAAAGGAACGCAGTACTAAAACACTGACCTATTTTCGATTCATTCAAATCAGCAGAGCAATGCAGACAGCATGGTCAATGTAGTCTGATTCCCAAATGAATGACTTTTATGAGCCGGTTCTTTTGAATCTACGCCACAACCATTGTAGTCTGATTCCTGAACGAATTACTAATATGAGTCGATTCTTTTGATTCTACACTGCAAAACATACAACACGACCAGTGAGGTCTGATTCCCGAACAAATCACTTATGAGTCGATTCTTTTGATTCTACACCGCAAAACATACAGCATAACGAGTGTAGGCCTATTCCTAAATGAATTATTTTGAATCTACAATGCATAAAATGCTTCCTCCCGAATGAATGACTCTTATCAACCAGTTATTTTTATTGAATATCTTACTCACATTTTGTCAAAATGATAATTCTCTCATCAGTTCCTTACAATTCCAATCCCTACTCTTTAAAATAGCAAAAGTGTGTTTGAATCAGGGACTAAAATTTGTCCAAGGAATAAAAACGAAAACAGAAATCGAACAAAATATTTAGGAGAACGTAACCGAAAACAGGAATAAAGGGATTTTCAATTGTTCCGGAGTGAAAATTTATTTTTAAATGCTGGTAACTGGTTATAACCAGTTAATTTTGTTCTGATCATTTTTACATGAACTAAAGCCCAAAGGGTTTATCACAGTACAGTGTCTGAACTATACCACTTCATGTTGCCCAAAAGAAATGAAACGTGCTTTGATCCTGATGGAAACTGCTCATCACACATTTCTTTGCCTAATTGCCTGTTGTGGATGAGGCATTCTCTGAATGAAGACCTTTTTAATAACTATGTATAATTACTACATATACAGTGCATGTATGGCTAATCCAGGTTAAAGGAAATCATTATTAGAGGTATAGTATAATTCTCAGTTGTTTCCAAGTCTTCACTGAATTATTGTTAGATATAATGCATTAATACAGATTTTATGCTGCCGGGTTTTGACTCAGAAGCAGATCTGTAATTAAAATTATAAACTGCTTGTTATGATTTCTATGCCGATAAATTCACCACACAGGAAAACATTTAATTGCTTATTTTCGCTCATTTTGATGAGGCAAAATGTTGCTTGTTTATGTTGCGAGATCTGGCAATACTGGAATTGGTATTTCACCCACCCCTTAGCATAGAGTACTGTCATTTAAAAAAATTACTTTATTAACAGTTCTTTTATTTTGTTCAAACCAGTAACCTTTTGGAAAGGAGGCTGTGGAACTTCTGGAACAGAATGACCAAAAAGAATAACATTTTGTTTTTAGCCCCTGGTTTGAATAATCCATGCATGAATATGCAATGCTCTTTTCCATCACTTTATGAATATGATGCTGCCATCATCAGCAGACAATGTACACAAACATTTATTTTACTGTAATTTATATTGTATTTTTTTTTCTTCCTGCTTTCCATGGGTGGTATTAGTGTGATGTTAATTGCATCAGGCAAATAGTGTTCAATTTGTGAATGAAAAATTATTTAAAGGAGATTAACTTTCAATCTAAAGGAGATTCATATTCAATTTCTTGAATATAAAAAAGGTTATACATGTTTGTAACAACATTTTTAAGGTTTATGATAAATTATTATTATTATTATTTAGTTCACAATTCAAATACTATATTAATATTAACTGTTGATTTGAGTTATCCATTACCAAAATTTCGCATTTTTGCTAAATTGTACATAATAGTTTCAGAGCTTGTGATGTGCAAATGTCATCTATTAGGCGAACATTTTCTAGTCTCTCAAGTCTGTGAAATTCTAGCCTCTTTTGTTGGCTGTACTATGGTGAAGAATGAACTTAAAGTGAACTTATAATACAGCTGAAGCTGGCTGATGGAAGAAGGAAAGGATGAACTGAATATCATTCAAGTCCAGCCATCATTTGGAAAATGAAATAGGACAGGACAAAGAAAGCCAAAAGGCTATTTAAAGTGCAATAATTCATTTTCGCTCTCTCTTAATCCATCTCTCAAGGGAAATGGGCCTGCCTTCACATACCTTAGGCTACCAATCTGTTTCCACTCTCCACTCATGTTTTAAAGCCATCCAAAGACAGTGAGGACACAATGTTTTCTGCTCCAACAGATTTCGATACACAACTGAATTATTAAAACAATTCCTAGTCTACATGGAACAGCTCTATCAATCTGACAATATGTATATATTACACCTGTATGCCTACTTATTTGTGCGATTATCTAATAAGCCAATTGTGTGGCAACAATGCATAAATTCATGCAGATGCGAGTCAGGAACTTCAGTAAATTTTCACATCAACCATCAGAATGTGGAAAAAAATGTGATCTCAGTCATTTAGACCATGACATGTTTGATGGTGCCAGACAGTTTCAGTATATATATATATATATATATATATATATATATATATATATATATATATATTTACACACATACCGATCAAACCACCTGCCTAATATTGTGTAGGTCCACCTCGTGCCACCAAAACAGCGCCAACCCGCATCTCAGAATAGCATAATGAGATGATATTCTTCTCACCGCAGTTGTACAGGGCTAGGTTTCCCAAAAGCTTTGTAAGCCTAAGTAGATTGTAGAAACCATTGACGCCAATGGTCTCTACGATCAACTTAAACTTGCGATGCATTTGGGAAGCCCAGCCCTGAGCAGTTATCTGAGCTACCGTAGACTTTGACAGTTCGAACCAGTCTGGCCATTCTCTGTTGACCTCTCTCATCAACAAGGCATTTCCGTCTGCAGAACTGCCACTCACTGGATGTTTTTTTTTTTTTTTTTTTTTTTTTACACCATTCTAAGTAAATTCTAGAGACTGTTGTGCGTGATAATCCAAGGAGATCAGCAGTTAGAGAAATACTCAAACCTGCCCATCTGGCACCAATAATCATTCATGCAATTTTCTAATCACCCAATCGTGTGGCAGCAGTGCAGTACATAAAAGCAAGCAGATATGGGTCAGGAGCTTCAGTTAATGTTCACATCATCCATCAGAACGGTAAAACAAATGTGATGTCAGTGTTTTGGAGTGTGGCATGATTATTGGTGCCAGATGGGCTGGATTGAGTATTTCTGTAACTGCTGATCTCCTGGGACTTTCAGGCATAACAATCTCTAGAATTTACTCCATATGGTGTATATACTGTAGTGTAAGCAAAGTGTTCATGTGGTGGTCTAAAGCCTTGAAGTGTATAAAGCCTTATCCCAGCATTATGTTTCCAGCCCTCAGTTGTCCACAAGGCTATTCACATAATTTACACTTCATGCCATGAATTATTCCAGTAACAAATTTTATTTTCATCAAAATCTTCAAACGGTTTATCCACACAAGCAAAGTTCTAAGTTATATTGAAATGAACCTAGTATCCAGGATCTTAGTTATCAATAAGAACATGTGATACACATGTCTAAGTTTCACCTACAACAGATCTCAGGGTTTTCACGACTCAAATTCACAAGCTGAGAAAAGAACCAGGGAGTATATTCAAACCATTGCAAAAAAGACCCGTTCAAGTTCAACACTTAATTGGCATGATCACTTGAGAAATTGTTGCCATTTGGGGCTTATCTGTGTGCTTCAGCAGTTTATTATACAGTAGGTATTGTAAAGCTCCCTGGCTTCAGCCTCATCTCTCTGTCATGAAGTGGAAATGGACCCACAAATGTTAAATATGTACAATTGGGTCAGTAATGAGTTTAATAAGTTCTAAATGAGTGCTGGTTTAGAATGAGTCTGAAAATCCCTCATCCTTTGAGGGGCCACCAATGGAACACATTATCTGTTAAAGCTGAAATGGGCTTAAGCCTAGAAGTTTTACAAAGATGTTCCCAGCAGCCCTTCCCTCATTGTCTGACTGCAAATCCTGTGTTGTTTCATTTTTCTGTAATGCCTTTTCTTATATTGCTTAGGGTTTTTTTTTTTTTTTTTTTTTATCCAAGTGAGATGCAGATTTGTGAGTGGGAGGCTTGAAAGTTCCAAGTTAAAAAGTTGATTACATAATTTTAGTACCATCTGCGTCAAGGAAATAGTGATTTGCACAGCGATTACACTAGTCCTTCCACAAATATGAAAAATAGTTAAGGTTATATACAGTATAGTTAATATATAGTTAACATTTTTCACAAAAAAAGCTGTAATGTGATTCTATGACCCTTTTAGTGGAAAACGATGGCATATGGTGCAAATTCATTTCTAAATTGTTTGTTATTATAAACCCATTATATGTATACATCTCTGCTCACCTGGCTAATTCAGTGATATTTAAATCAAACAATGAAACAACAATTTTCAATTTATCTCAGAAAACTAAATGTTTACGTTTGCAAAATACAGAAAAAAAAAAACACACACAAGTTCAGGGAACATCTATGTATTGACAACGCAGCACTGGCCCAACAGTCCCTGAGACAGTTTTGTCAACTGGCCGAACTCTCTCACACTTACCCCGGCCCAGTGGGCCATCCTTATTGTTGAGCCTTTTTTTAATATAAACATTTTTACATCATTTTTATTTGTCTGTGGGTTATACACTACATGGCCAAAAGTATCGCAGAACCCACTTCCAGTTGACAGGTTTGTCTATTCTAGTAATTCCTGTGAAGACAAATCTCAATGTTACAGCATGCAGTGATATTCTAGAGAACTGTGTACTTCCCAAAACAGTTTGGGGAGGATAATTTTCTGTTCCAGCATGTCAATCCTTTGCAAAAAGCATGGTTTATGGAGTCTGGTGTGGGGAAACTTGACTGGTCTGCAAAAAGGCCAACCTGAAACCCACTGAACATATTTGGTATGATTTGGATGCCAACTGCAAGCTAGGCCTCATCAACCATCATCAGTGCATGACCTCACTGATGCATTTGTGTGTGAATGGGTGCAAATGCCTACATGTTTACATCCAAACATCTAGTGAAAATTCTTCCCAGAAGTGTGGAAGCTACCATATTAGCAAACGGAGTGATTAATGCCTTCAGTTTAAAATATAATGCTCAAGAAGCACATTTGGGTGTGGTGTATAGTTCCCTATCTGTCACTCACTCAACGTTATGTCGATGAGTTGACACTAGGGGTCACCCTTGGAGCCGTGACATCTCTGATCTTTGAGAAAAGACCAATGGGAATTAGCGTGTGGGATTTGCATGCCACTCTCCCGGACATATGATTATAAAAGGAGTGCCGTTTGCAAACACACACTCAGATATCTTCTTCGGAGCCAAGCGGACGTATTCCCTCGCACCCCCATCTGTTTGTCGCCAAGGGCATCCCCCTGCGGCAGCAACACTGGCTCCACCACAGCCTGCCCCAGTAAGCTGGTCCCAGCGTCGAGCCACCCGCAGAAAGCAGATGCCCCCTGTCTCATGGCCGATTGCCAAGAACCCAAGAAGGATTCAAAGCCTTCCCTGAGATGGGCAGCCCAGGAAGTAGGAGATCCGCTGCACAGAAGCTGGTAAGAACACCACTCCTTCCCCCCTGGAGGGCCGGATACAAGTTCTTTATTTTCCTTTTCTTATTTCACTGCATGCCCCAAGGGCCGTGGTACCCACATTCTTAGAAAAGTGTGGTTTTCTAATTTCCTGGGCCTCAGAGTTGGACAAAAATCTTCCTCCCCTGTCCCAGGCTGTTCTGGGAGCGGTCACAAGGAGCCAGGTAAGTGCTTTGATGTCTCTAGCACAGCCACAACTCGCATCTAAGGTTCTACCCAGTAGCGAGGCCCCGCCCGCTGGTATGTCCGATGCGATTTTTCCCACTCACGTGGGGCTTGAGGGTGTGGCTACGCGATTCAGTTTGCTAGGTGTCCACCCAGGTCCAGCGGCGTCCACTTCACTACAGTTAGGGGCATCCCTACGTGCAGGAGTTCCCCTAGGCCAGGAATCCAGGCACGTCGTGGTTACAACAGATGCCTCCCAGTATGGCTAGGGTGCCGTGTGCAACAGGCATGCAGTCGCTGGCCCTTGGACTGGCCCGCGACTGCATTGGCACATCAACTGCCTCAAGTTGTTGGTGGTACTACTTGCCGCGAGGAGGCTATTGCTGTTGATCCGGGGCAAGCATGTATTAGTCCGGACAGACAACACTCGTCGAATGTCACAACTCGCCTGTCGTCTCCTCCTTTGGAGTCACTCGCATCCTGGGCCACCTCAACAGCACAGCGGACGCGCAGTCAACTCCACCCTCAGGCGGTCCAGCTGATCTGGAGTCGATTCGGCCAAGCACAGGTAGTCCTGTTCACTTCCCCAGAATCCTCCTACTGCCACTCTGGTACTCTCTGACCGAGGCTCCCCTCAGCACAGATGGCCTGGTGCACAGCAGGCCCCTGGGGCTACGCAAGAGTGTGTTTTCCCCAGTGAGCCTACTTGCACAGACATTGTGCAATGTCAGGGAGGACAAGGAGCAGATCCTTCTAGTGCCCACCCATGGTGGTAGGCATGGTCACTCATGCCAGGGCCCCTGTAACAAGGTGCCTGTTGACCTGAAGTGTTCTTCCCAATGCAAAGACCCCCAGAGATGCGCAGTCAGACGAGTGCTTTATTTTCTGCAGGAGAGGTTAGAGGGACGACTGTCCCCCTCCACCTTGAATGTGTGTAGCTGCTACATCGGCACATCACGATGCAGTAGAAGGTAAGTATTTAGGGAGGCATGCCTTGATCCTTGGGTTCCTGAGAGGTATGAGGGTGTTGAGCCAGTATCGTCAGTATCATCTAGTTATCAGGTGACACAAACAGGTAAGTTCGGGTCAGCTGGCCAGGTGTACCAGCTTCGCATAGTGCCTTTCCACTCCCTTGTGTGCTCTTTTCCCAATTGCTTTTGCAAAAAAGTGTGAAACCTGGACGTTCTTCCTCCTTAGCCCAGTGGCTGACGAGTCTTCGGAGAGGCTCGCCGCCACCCCAGTACATGCGTCACTTAGGCCCCCGTACTGAGGTAAGTGCTCCACATGTGCTGGTTGTCTCCTTAGGTAACCCTGTGTGATGTATATTCCACAAAATGGTTTCCACGCTGGTAAACCGCATCTTCCTTGGGCAGAGGGACCTCTGTCCTTAGTCACTGTTTGTAGTAACTCATCCCCTCCTTGGGTAGGACCTACCCCAGTGCCGCTCCGCACGACATGCTTCCGCTCCGACCCGGTAAGACCGTGTGTTGTATTCCACTTGTGTGTGTTTGCAAACGGCACTCCTTTTCTAACCATATGTCCATTGGAGTGGCATGCAAATCCCACATGCCAATTCCCATTGGCCTTTTCTCAAAGATCAGAGATGTCTGGGCTCCCAAGGGTGACCCCGAGTGTCAACTCATCGACACAACGTCTCGTTCCCTCCATCAGGCAATGGAGGTTACATCAGTAACCGTGATGTTATACACATACTTTTGGCCATGTAGTATATGTCCTTTTGTATGTACAGTATGTTTTTATCAGTAGAAGGCAATGAGAGGCATCATCAGAGACTGTGTGGTTGTGTTTGTGTGCATTTATAAATAGAGAGAGCGAGAGAGAGAGTGTGTGAACAAATGCTATTTTTGTTGTTATATTGAGATGTCAGTACCTGCATACAGAAATATTCAACTGATGAAAAATTGGAGTCTAAGACACACTTCCATCGCATTTTTACATTTATTTCCCTGCCTCTAGTGCACTTGTTAAAATGTACAGCCGTTTTTAAAATTGACTAATCTTAACCTCTTTTCCCATAAATGATTCATCTGGATGGTCAATACCTAAATCCTCAAAGAACCAGCATGGCTAAGCAGGACATCATCAGTGAAGCAGTTGGGAAAAGAGGATGAATATTTTTTTCAAAGTAAGATAGATATGCATGTGTATATGTGAATGAATAAGAATGTGCCCACTGGGGTAAATCCCAAACCCTTTAAATAACAAATACCCTGATTTATTAATGAACTTTTATCCTCAGGACAAGAACAACTCAGCATTACTCCCTGCCTGACATAAGGATTATAATGTGGTCTAAGAGTCTGTTCTTTTTAGTCTACTGCATGTATTCCTATCTGAGGTGCAGAAGGCACCATACTTTAGTCACTGAGAATCAACACTGTGCTGCTTTAATGTTCATAATGGCTCTTTCACAAGTCACATAAGGGATTCAACACACAGCTTAACATAGGCATTATGCGCTGCTTTGACCTTTACACAAAAAGCATTGGATGCAACGATTTGATAAGTTTGCTAGGGAATGAAGCAGGAGGTTTTTGCAGGATACATGTATTTGAAATATGTATTTCAGCTTAGAACATATAAGGTCCTGGCAATTGCATTGATAAATTCATTGCAGAAAAGTAAAAAAAGAGGACTCGTTGAACATCTCGGGACACTAATTGCAAATTTAAATTAGTTAAAGAACTGAAGTCTTGGAATGCTTGGAAACAATAAGGTAAATATTAATAAACAAAACTAATTATGAGACATTCAATACCTTTTTATAAGGTGTGAAAATGTTGATATATTTCTTGTTGTTTTGTACTCTAAAAGACAACATTAGGGAGGCAAAAGCCAATGTAGTCTCATAACAAACTAGTAGTCATTTGTATGAGTTGACAGCATGGAAAAATCAGGGCTGGCCCTTACATTTTGGGGGCTCTAAGCAGAATTTCAAAATCGGCCCCCCTATAAGGTACACCTAACCAAACACACAACATCAACAACTTGGCCAGCTTAAACTGTGCAAGTAAACAAGAAAATGTATTAAAAGAGTACAAGCTTAAAAATGCTAAACTATTAACAGGCATAACTACTTCAGATGTGCAAAATGTAAAGAATATAACTTTTAAATGAACTAAACAAACCAATCACATGCACAAATTAATTATTCAATTCCAAGTCTGTGCAAACGAATACAAAAATAAATTAATCACCAAATAAAATTAAAATTTATAGTAAATATTGGCACATGGTACTTGCAGCCTTGTGTAAATTGTGGCAGATATGATTTGCACAGCAGCGTAATATTGTGTATTCTAAAACAGTATATAATCTAACCGCATTCACTATATGTAGTAAAAATATTGTGACATCACTTAAATACATTGCTGATGCGACGAAACGCACCTGATTTGTCACATAATGGTGCCTGCTGCCTTCAAATGCAGAGTGGCTCTAAAAACCCCAATCTCTTCAGGTCCATAGAGCTGTTAACAGTGTCACCATCATGACCCTCGCTCTTTGCCTGCCTGCCTCACCTCCCTCGCTACCTGGACCAAAAGCACTGCCCAACCTTCAGTTAGCCCCCAAACATGGCAAGGATCCTGCATTTACCTTCAGTTACATACAGTATGTATATCTATATGACTTCATTAACAATATTATATTTTCCCTAGTTTTGACAGTTTCCATTGTACTGAAGGTGTGCATATAGCCGGGCTGTGTGGTCAGTTCTATTAATTATTATTTTTTTTCATTATTATTATTTTATTATTGCAAATATACATCACAAGAAAACAATGCTAGACACAACCACCAAGATGAACAGAAAAACTAAATAATTACATAAACATAGGGTGACTAGATTCCTCCTTGTGGAATATTTAAATTTAATTGACGTATCCTTACCTAGGCGCAGTAGAGGGTGGATCTGCATCTGTAACTGTTTTTCTCAGTGTGCACTTGTCTTTCAATAGTTTATCATAAAATGCAGAGCAGTCAATCCAAAATTAAGACATACAAAAAGCATTGCCTTCATGACTGTTTCACTGAGTCAAGATTTATCCAGTGTCCATGCTGCATTCATTAATGAGAACACATGCTCCACAGATGCAGATGTCCCAGGCAGGCATAAAACAAACTCCACGACCTAGGCTAAGACTCTGAAGTTGATGGTCTTGCTCTCCAGCTCACGAAAAGCATCTGTCCATCTCTCAGACATGCCCGTCATGTTCATGTTCCACTTGACGCCACGAGTGACAATGTTTTTCACGCAAGCCCTCTCATCAAAGAGCGGGGATTCTGGAGTAGAATTGTTCGAGGCTGCTCTGAATGTCTTTCCACTCTGGGATGTCTCTCAGTAGAGCCCATTCAAGTTTTTCTGTGTTCTCCAATGAGTGACTCCAATTTTGGGGGTAATCCACCGATGCTGATTAAAAGAAATGCTCTTGCATGTCCTTAGCTTCAACCAGGGCATCCAATTGTTTTTTTTATGTCAGAGGGTATGAATGATTCCTCCAGCCTGGCCTGCAAGACCTTTGTCAGGTCATGAATGTGCAACACTATGGCCATGCACAGCAGAATGATCCTTCACTTGTGTGCACCTTGTCAGATTCGGTACTTTGTTTCACAAAAACAAATCGCTAAAACTTGATGTGGCAAACTTACTTTTAGCAGCATCTGTATTATTTGGAAAAAGATGACCAGAATCTTGGATCAGCTTTAACACGTGCAGGTCTCCTTTTATTTATTTTACACTTGCAAACACCAGTTCCATCCTGTTCACCCACTGCCCCCTAGAGCCTATATGCAGGAACTGCCAAATATATGCAGAATTACAAATCTATATTCAAACAACTTGAATATTACTTCCCCCTTCTTTGAAGGCTTGACATACTTCGTCAGTGAACACAAGTAAGAAACTGTGCAGATCCTTATGATATAACATACCAACACAACAACCAGCATACAAGAGAACAAAAAGTAAACATAATTATATCAACAATATTTTTTTTATATGGCAGCAATCCACCTAAACCCTTTAAAATTATAGATCAAGGAAGACCCTTGGTTTCACTTCACATCCTGGAAACATAGCGCAGAGCAGCAGAATTAGTGTTATCCATGTCCACTGTGTGCAGCATGCTCGAAGACATTCCAGGCTCGGCAATGATAGGCTGTGCTTTATCTTGAGGTTGACAACGATTCCTGCGGAAGACTTGGCCTCCTGCAGTACATACATAGTAAGACCTGAAGGTGTCAGCTGGTTAAATGACTACAGCAGGCTTGCAGTTACCCGACTACTGAATTCAGACATGGTCCCCAGCCCGTAGTGGTGTGAGTGGTTTTGCTGACCTGTTGTAGTACTTTCCTTGATATTGTTGACTTTGTTCACGCCTTGCATCAACATCCTTCCCACTGACAGTTTCAGGATCACTGCAGCAGCTGTGGTGCTCTTGAGCTTTTCCAAATCAATGTATTGGCTGTAGTAATCTACCACCACTATGTAGTCATTACTATTACAAGTGAATAAATCAGTACCGACAATTTGGTATAGGATGGGAAATGAGAGGCTCTTTTGTATTTGACATATGACGTTCAAGACAAATGGAGCACTGTTCTACCATGCTGGCAATCTGTTTGGACATGCCAGGCCAGAAAAGAATGACTCTAGTGCGTCATTTGGGTTTCTCAATTCCTGCATGAATGCGTTTAAGCATTTCTTCTCTCAGTTGCATGGGAATTCTCCCTTGAAGACCATACCGCCCATCTCCGATAACTCATTCCAATGATTTCAGTACTCTAGGATGGCTGTAGGGCATCTTTCTTTCAGCAGGTCATCCTTCTTTGATCACTCTTTGATCTCTTTCTGTTTCTTCTTGAATATTGCTGAGCTTCGTATTACTGACAGGGAGAGTGCTGAGTATGGTATGTACTTGCACATCCATCTCCTCACTGAGGCTGCGATCAGTGCAAGGCATCGATTTTCTTGACATCATGTCAGCCACTGGAAAGATTTTTCCCAGGAATGTGTACGATGGTGAAACTGTACTTTTGCAATTGCCAGATCATCCTTTGCAGTCTTGGTGGTGCTGCAGCTAGTGGCTTTCTAATGATAGCTTCCAGGGGTTTATGGTTTATTCCACTGTTGTGTGCCATCCATAAACATATTGATGGAATCTTTAGCAACCCCAGAGGATAGCCAGGAGCTCTTTCACGATCTGAGCATAGCTTATTTCTGAGTCTGTGAGTGACTTTGAGGTATATGCGAATTGTTTATCTTCCTGCAGCATCACTGTGCCTTATCCATATTTGGAGGCATCCACTTGCAGTGTGAGGTCTTTGCTTGTGCCGAGGAATGGCAACACGGGTCCTGGTTCCCTGGTAATGATGTCTTTCATCTTTTGGAAAGCTGCATCATGTTGCTTGTCCCATAAAAATACATTTTTGTGCTGCAGTAGCTGTCTCAGAGGTGCATTTATGTCTGAAAGGCTTAGTGCAAACTTTGAAAGACAATTGACCATGCCAAGAATTGTTTCAAATTCAGCACAATTCTTAGGTGGTGACATCTCTTTTATGACCTCCACCTTGTGAGGGTCTAGTTTGATTCCATCTTTGGAAATACGGTGGCCGAAATAGCTGACCTCCAGAATGGTTTGCATTCTTTTCCAAGAATTGAGGTGCACCCCTTTTGCTTGGGACCTTGCCAGCATCCTCCTGAGATTATGGTCATGTTCCTCCTTTGTCTTTCTGTAGACAAATGTATCGTTCACATTGGCCACAACTCCAAGAAGACATTCATAAATCTCATTTATTTTCTGCTGAAAAATATCCTGAGCTGAGACAATGCCAAAGGGTAGGCGACAAAATCGGTATCTACCAAATATCGTATTGAAAGTGGTCAGTTTCTAGGCTTTTACAGAAAGCTTGATTGCGCAGCAGCCGGATATAGCATCCATTGCACTGAAGTAATAGGCTCCTGCCAACTTTGTTGTGATGTCATCTAATGTAGGTAGCGGGTAGTGTGGCCACTTTATAGCCTTATTAAGATCCCGTGGATCCAGACAGACTCTCAGCTTACCAGTTTTGGGCTTCTAGACAATGCACAGGGCATTTACCCAATCTGTTGGCTCTGTCTCTTTCACAATGATACCTTGCTCCTCCGTGGAGTCCAGCTCCTCTTTCAGCCGGTCTTGCAGGGCGAAAGGAATTATCCTTGGTGAAGGACTGGCGTGGCTGTTGGGTCAAGCTGAATGTCGCATTCGCCAGGGAACAGGCCGATGCCTGTAACACATCAGCAACTTCATCAATAATTGATTCAGAATATCTCTCCGAGGAGGATACAGACAGCACCAGCTTTATCATGTCATGCTTTTAATCAAAGCACAGGTGGTGACTGGGTGTCCACAATAAAGAGGTTTAGTGTATTACGATCCGTCTAGGTTAAATCGTAACAACAAAAAAAGAACATGACTCCCACGCCCAGTCGTCAGACCAAAAGAAAACCAACGAGCCCAAAATTCAGGAAAAACGATAAACGTTTTTATTAAGATAAAGAAAATAAACAGATGTAAAATGTAAGTATTTTCAGAGTAACATAAACCAGTGGGTGTATAATCTTCAGGAAAACCCAAGGCCCAAAATAACAAAAAAAACAGATCATAAACAATATCAAACTAACTTCCCTCAAAGTATCCAAAGCAAAATCCAGAAAGTTTAACCTAAGTACACTAACAAAAACAGAGCGAACGTGATGTCAAAGAAAAGGGCAGGTCAACCCTACAAGACACCATCACTGAGAAGTAAAGAAAAACATAACAATCTAAATCAGGTACAAATAATGATCTGACGGCTGGAGAGGAGACAGGAGAAGTGCGACCGGACCGGAATCGCAACAGCTCGACTTCAAAGGGCGGAAGCTGGAGTTTTAAACCCATGCCAATTAAAGGGGTGGAGCCGTCCCACAGCTGATCCTGCTTAGAGCAAACAGAAATAACAGACAACAAGAAACACACAAAAATAACAAGGAATACATAATTCCGTAACAAGTGGCATGGCATTCTCTTTATATTTGCAGTGCAGTTGGCATGTGACTTTAACTGACAATGGCTGTCCACCATATCCTGAGCTTTTTGTGAGTAGGTTGCATCTTTGTCTTTGTTGCAAATTTTTTAAGTCTCTTGTATTACGTTAACCTGAGCAACCGTGTCCAGTTTATATTTAAATGGCAAGCCATATTCTTTTATTTTAACCTCAGCAAAAGCTTGCACTGATTAAGTAAAAGTGTTTGCGTTTGTTACAATAAAGTAAAAAACTGTTTGAGTCAATAAAGAATTCACTACTCACATCTGGGTATCCATCTTCAGGTTTGTTTTCACTTACATAGTGCACAGATTTCGATTTAGACTTGCAAACCTTTGTGACATGATTCCACATTCCACATTAAGCACACTGCTTTCCTTTTGCTGGACATGTCTCTCTCCTTTTGTGCTCTTTCCTACAGTATCCGCATGTATGGATTCGTGCTGTATGCACACTGTTTGTATTTGAGTTTCTCTGACAACTCTGATGCATTTTTGCATGCTTTCCTATTGTCTGCAGTTGCTGTTCCTGATCTGCATTTGTGTTGCCAGTGGCCATACTACTCATCTGAGCCTGAGCAATATCATGCGATCTGGCATTGTCGAATGTTAATTCAGCACCCTGGTTGAGTAATTTCTCTCAAACTTGTGGGGAATAAATGCAGAAAACGACACAGTCTCTCACCATCTCCTCTGGATTGGTGTAGCCACAGTCTTTAACGAGTAGTCTGAGTTCAGTGATGAACTGATGAAATGTTTCCATGGCACACTGCATTTTCTCATTGAATTTGTATCTGGCAAAAATTGGGTTCGCCTTTGGTACTACGTGAGCTTCAAATTTGTCGTAGTATGTTTTGAGCAACTTAGCTTCATCCTAGGTGATAGTTCATGTGTTGTAAATATCCCGTCCTTTCTCCCCGACCCATAGAATCAGATAGCTGCATTTCTCTGTCTCCTCCTTGTGGCAAAAAGGTCCCGAATACATCAGTTCAACATGCTGCCTAAATTTTCTCCATGCATCGGGAAGATTCTGTGATTCCCAATCCATTCGTGGTGCAGGCACTCTGGCAGCATCCATCTCCACGATTCACTCTGATACCATGTATTATTTGGAAAAAGATGACCAGAATCTTGGATCAGCTTTAACACATGCAGGTCTACTTTTATTCCTTTTGCAAACACCACTGTTCCTGTTCACCCATTATTAAAATGAATATAGAATTAAAAATCTATATTCAAACAACTTGAATATTACAGCTGCGCAATGTCAATGCAACCTCCATGGGCGATGGAAAAGCGAGCTCCACAAATCTCACACCTCAATTTACTAGGCTCTGCCTGTGACTCCTTTTTTAGAAATGTTTTTAGAAACTTTTTGAAGATCCTCATTAAACGTACATGCATGCTTCCTTGACATTTTTCCAGCCACAATTTCATCTGTGTGCTCTTTCAAACTGACTCTTTAATCAGTCTACTAAATGGATGTCTTTTGATAGGGGATTGTGATTGGATAGTTTCATCCAATTATGTACTTCAAATAACATGGTGTGATTTTATTGGTTTTACAAGCTGTATCCTTGGCTACCTCTGATTAGAATACTCACGTGACTGAGAAAGCCGCACAGGCGACAGAGAAATTTTAGAAGAGGGGAAGTATGGGATCAAACACGATTGTTCCATAATAAGTCGGGACACAAGAAAAAGTGCTTTAATATGGGACTGTCCTGGGAAAAACGGAATGTCTGGCCATCCTATATAAATAAAACCAAGACAAACAGAAGGTAGCACAGACAAAGAGCAAGATTCAGGACAGATGGGATAATTAATAAAGACACTAAACCAGACTTCACTAAAACAAATGTATTGACAGAGGGACAAAGATTTAGTCTTTCTACTTTTTTTTAAAGGGTAACTAAACCCTAAACCAACTTTTTTTAGTTAATGATCTGTAAGCATGGGGCTTTATTAGTACTGGTCATTGATTCAAGTAATTTTTTTGACATTTGTGTATAAAGTGTTTTAATTCTACAATATATGGTGTAAAAACGTCTGAGTGCTGCCTTCTTCAGGTTGAACGGTGGCTACTGCAGTTGAATTTTCCTATTGGCTGTTGCGGTACTTCATGACGTAAGCGGTGACAGCTGACGTAAGCAGGTTCCAGCTCACCACGCCAGATTCATGTACATGTCGTCTTGCGACCGTGTGAGGAATAATAATAACATAGAGTCTGACAGCAGCTGTTATTGGGACACATTTCTAGTGTCCCAATAATTCTAATCGCTTTAAAATGTAAAAATGCAGAAAGTAAGGGGGAGCGGTAGTGTAGTGGTTAGTGCGCTGCGCTATGAACCTGGTGACCCAAGTTTGATTCCTGCTCATGGCCAACACCAGCGACGATTATCTGAACTGGTCCTGGGCCTCCCTTAGGTCAGCTCAGCCTAAAATGAGTAGGTGGTGTGTAAAACATCACCACTGGGGAGACAAAGGTGGTCGGGTGTGGTGCTGGCCACCCACCCCCTTGTGTACTGTTCCTGCCTTCATAGGTGCTCGCTAACAGCACTTGCACCTACAGTCTGTTAAGGCTAAATGGGGGATCTTTTATCTTTCTTTGTGTGTGTGTGTGTGTGTGTGTGTGTGTGTGTGTGTGTGTGTGTGTGTGTGTGTGTGTGTGAGAGTGTTTGTTGTTTGTTTAGAATATTTAGTATCTTTAGGTGTAAATGGAAAGCAATGTTGGTGCATTGGGAAGAGAGGAAAAGGTGCATATTTTGCATATGCTCTGTCAAGATCAATACCGCCACCATGTGCCATATTTTTGTCCTCATTAAGATATGTTGAGGTTTTGAGTCTCTTCTCAGAATTCGCAGTGGCCCCCTCCATCTGGGTAACCACGGTCCGTGTGGCCAACACCTCCCATCTGGAGAGGGAGCCATGTCTTCAGAGAGCTGGTTTGTTGCCCTAGGATGCAATGGAGTTCCAATAATGTTCAATGTGTGTGGAGTGTCTCCTTCACCATGGGTCACTGTAGCCATTGCAGCCAGTACTGCTGCTACCAGGGGAGTACAAATTAATGGTTTTATCATTGATTAAAATCATTGGGTTGTGCCATATTGGTGTGTGGTTTGATGGTTCCAAATTGTAATGTAATGAGTTGTGTGTCTTCCACCAAGCATTCAAGGTGGCATGAATGGTAATGTTGTTTTTATAACTAGGTAGAATTGTGTCTATCTAAATGTTGAACCAGGTCATTTTTTATATCTAGCCAGGGCAGGTTTGAGGTATGAATCCAGTGATAGGCGTAAATTAGCTGTTGAGAGAGAAAGTAGATATAGAAATGTGGAGCTCCTAATCCTTCAAATTGTTTGGGCTTTTGGAGAGTGAGTAATTATATTCTGGGTTTTTTATTTTTCCAATATAACTAAAATATTACACTATTTAGAGAGGAGAACCAGCCTGGGGGTGGGGTGACAACAATCATTGAAAAAAGGTAATTGATTTTTGGGAGTATATTCATTTTTATAGATGATATACAGCCAATTAGTGATATGGGTAATTTGTTCTATCTTTCCAAGGCATTTTGTATTTCTTGCAATATGGGGTCATAGTTGAGCTTAAACAGATCCTTTATTTTGTGCAATTGACAGAATAGCCTGAAACTCTGTTAAAGTCACTAATCAAATTTTGGACTAACTATGGATTGGAGTGACGAAAATGGTTTTGTGATGTATAAGTGAACATCATCGGCACATATACTGATTTTATGATGATGTGATTAAGATTGTATTCTAGAAATATTATGTGATTGTCTTATTGCAGCAACCAGGGGTTCAATGAAGAGAGCAAAAAATAAAGGTGATAATGGGCATCATTGTCGAGTGCCTCTATATATGTATATATATTTTAATTGTATCCCTTTTTATCCCCAATTTTGGAATGCCCAATTCCCACTACTTACTAGTTCCTTGTGGTGGCGTGGTTACTCAGCTCAGTCCGGGTGGTGGAGGACAAGTCTCAGTTGCCTCCACATCTGAAACTGTCAATCTGCGCATCTTATCACATGGCTTGCTGTGCATGACACCGCAGAGACTCACAACATGCGGAGGCTCATGCTACTCTCTGCAATAGATGCAAAACTTACTTTACACCCCATTGAGATCGAGAACCACTTAATCGCGACCACGAAGAGGTTGCAGCTTGTGACTCACACCCTGGATTCAAACTCGCGACTCCAGGGGTGGTAGTCAGTGTCAATACTCACTAAGCCCAGAGTGCCTCTTTTTTAGTGAAATGGCTTTGATATGATTCCATTAGTTATGACAGATGCTGTAGGTGAGTTGTAAAGTGTTTTAATCTAGTTGATAACATATGATTTAGAACCAAAATTACTTAGTGTGGTGAAGAGAAAGGACCATTCTACTCTATCAAAGGCCTTTTCTGCATAAAGAGATACAATTATAAAAGATGGTTTATTTGTGTTAGTGGAATTGTTATAATTATTAACTATCTTGATTAACCTTCTAGTGTTTTCTGATGAATGTCTCCCTTTTATGAAACCTGTTTGATCTGGGTGTATAAGAGTTGTGATTACAGATTCCAGGCTACTGGTGGCTCAGGTGGTAGAGTGGGTTGTCCACTAATCACAGGGTTGGTGGTTTGATTCGCGGCCCACATGCCCAAGTGTCCTTGGGCAAGACACTGAACCCCAAGTTGCTCCCAATGGCAGGCTAGCATCTTGCATGGCAGCTCTACCGTCATTGGTGTGTGAATGGGTGAATGTGATGCAGTGTAAAGTGCTTTGAATACCTTTTTAAGTTTAAAGAGGTGCTATATAATTGCAGACCATTTACCATTTACTTGCCAATGCTTTACTTATGATTTGTAAGTTTACATTATTTAATTCATATGTTCATTCATTCTGTATTCATATGTTGAGGTAAGTTTCCTGTTTCATAAATTTCACAAATTTCATTGGAGAAGAGGGGAGAAAGCAGAGACCAAAACTGTCTGTAAAATTCTGCTGGATAACCATCTAGGCCAGGTGATTTGTTATTTGGCATCCGGTGAAGTGCTTTGGTGATCTCCTATATGGACAAATGTTTTTTTTTAACAGTTCTAATTAAGAAGACATTCCTCAGAAAATATTCTGCTTCTTCTAATGATACATTCTGGTCAGTAGTATAAAGATATGAGTAATACGATCTAAATGAATCATTTATTCCCGATGGATCTTGAGTTATTTTGCCTGATCAATCCATTATTGATGTAATAATGGATTTTTTGGTTTGTTGCTTTAGTTGATTTGCAAGGTATTTACCATTTTTATCTCTAATTCAAATGATGTCTGAGTTTGAGAACAATTTGTTCAGATTTTTGTTTAATATATTATTCAGTTCTTGTTTAGTTCTCAAAAGTTCCTTGATAATTAATTCTGAAGGCCCCTGAACAGCCAGAAGGTCCAGTCTCTTCACCTCATCCTGTAAGTGATTTTTTGTTGCTGACTGCGCATTCTTTTTATATGCACAATATGATAATATTTGCCTCTCATAACAGATTTAGCAGTTTCCTATAGTGTCCATGCCGATATTACTTCAGTGCTATTAGTCTCAACAAAGGATGCCCATTCTTGTTAAAAAAAATTGAGAAAATACTTGTCCTTCAGCAATAAGGTATTAAATTGCCATCTAGAAGGTGGATGTGGTTGGTGCTCTGCAAGAAAAGTGATGCTGATGAGGGCATGGCCAGAAATAGTTCAATTGCTTGAATATGTGGATCAATGATTTTGTGTGTGATAGAATTGTTTGTCAAAAACGAATCTATAAGGGAGTAAGATTTGTGATACTGGGAATATAATAGTCCTTACTGTTAGGGTTCTTAAACCTCCAGATGTCTGTCAGTCCATAATCTGACATATCATTTTTAATAAGAGATGAGGAGTGGTTTAGTTTACCAACCGCATTCAGCAATTGTTGAACGGTCTACCTTTGGGTCCAATTCTGAGTTCAAATCTCCACCTAAAATAATATGTGAGTTGGAGAAATTAAGGAGCTCAGCAAAAATTGAATTATAGAATGATGTCATATCTGTATTTGGGCCATATATACGTACTGTATCTACAAGTGTTATAATGTCTTTTCCTATGGTTCCATTGGTAATAATATAACAACCCTCTGTCAGTGTTGATCTTTGGGAGAATGGAATATTATGTCTGATAAGGATGGATACACCTCTTTTTTTGGAGTTAAAAGTTGAGTGAAAAGTCTGGCCAGTCCATTTAGTTGCTAATTTCCAAGAGTCATTTGTAGAAAGCGAATGTCTGATTTTAATTTGCACAAATGGTTTAATATCTTTGTTCTTTTAGGTGGAGAACTGATTCCTCTTATATTCCAAGATGTTATTTTGAATGGTATACTTGAGTATTGTAAATGTACATGATATTGAAGTATACAATGTGTGCCAGTAAAATGTATGTATTGTGGAGAGAAATGGCAAAACAATAGACACAAAAACCATGAAACCAGTAAAGGAAGACAATAAAAACAAAAGTAAGTCAGAACAGCAACATTTTTGAGAAAAAAATAGGGAGATTGCAATGCTTGGTGTGGTCGAACTAAACTTTAACTTATGACTGGAACACTTAATCAACGAATGGTAAAGTTGCACAGAGGCAATTTCAGTCCTTCATTGCTGGACTTCTTTTTTCACTTATAAAAGCCAAGGTTTAAGTTTGGAATTTCTGTATAGCTGTCCATTTATGTATAATTTGTCGACTTTGCTCGGCTGCCAGCTTGCCTATGTTTTTTGAGCACGGGAAACTGTATTTTCCGACATTCTGTAATTTCCTAAGATGATTGATCATTGAGGCCAAAGTCGGTGCCCTTTAATTCCCTCCCTTTGCACTTGACAAGCCACTCATGTTGCTTAATAGGCAGGGCCTGCAATGGGCAAAATAGAAAGATAATGCAAAAGTTGGTTCGCATGAATACATAGGACTTTTATTTCCATTTAAGCAAACTGTTCAACAAACAGAATTTAAAATCAACAAAATGAAATAACATTTCAGATAGCTTCCTATGCAAGTCTTTATTTTAAGGAAATGTCTGTGAACAAATCTGGTTAACCCGCAAGTAATACAGTTCCCTTTTGTCATTAACCCCCATGTTTTTCTTTAATTCGTGGGACACAAAAGTTACTTTGCTATTTTGCTATTATTTTTAACATAAATCATTGAGAAATGGGACTGTTGAATTGTATGGGAATGCAATGGGATAGCTTTTAAATCCCACTCCCCACCTGAGTAGTTTTTGCATATAATAGGCCTATTCTTGCAGCAGATTTGATTACGCCAGATTTAAAAGCTAGAGTATGGCATCACAGAACTTGGAATATAGTGCAAGAATATTATGGATTAACTTTATGGTACTTTTTCTTTTTTTGGAGCATGCCAACACCAGTTTCTTTTCACTTATATCATATGGAAAATGTTGTGGTCTCTTTGATTCAAAATGTAAATCCTGGTTAAGTTTAGGGTTGAAGTTTGGGAAAGGGGTTGGACTTTATGGTTAGGTTTAGGTTTGGGGCATAGGATATTTTTCAGATGACAATCTGTCTATATCTGCATTTTTAAGATTTAAATAGGGCTACTCATTGCTCAGAAGTCTTTGTCTCTTCATACATATTTTTCAGCACAACTTTCTTCCATATAACACCACATCAATGTATCCCATGCGTGATAACTGTGCCTTGTCCTACCCATGAAGTAGGTATTAAGAACAATAAATATTATATCTCCCAAAGCTATTAAGCCACACTACATCAAGCAAAAGTCCAACAGACAGTGAATTAGAAAGCACACAAATTAGTCTTCAAATTTAAATGTTGGATAATTTTAATATATTGATGCCTCAAAAACGTATCTAGAGAATAACGTGCCAAACAATAATCGATTATTCAATATTTTATGACATTTCCAATTTTGGCACAATGTAGCCCCAAGGATATTGCTGAAGCTTACGCTTCCATCTATAAAATTCAATGCTGATGTGAGTCATGTGAAAAGGCCTTTAGAGACATGAAAGCTATGAAGAAAAGGCTTCCTTTGGGCTTGCATGTTGTACTTTCAGAGCTAAACAATGCACAGGATGAGGGTATGGAGTGGGGGGCACTGAACCATTGCATCATCAAAGGCACCTTATACATCAGCTATTTTAGCTGACAAGAATTAATTATATAGTGGAAAAATTTCTGCTGCAGCTGAAATTCTCCAAGAAAAAAGCCTGAAATTTGATTCTGACATAAGAGCATGGAGGTTTGGGGAAATGCCTCATTGTCTTATGGTGCACAAAAGAGTTGTGTCGAATATTTACTTTATATACAAACCCATTCGCATTAAAGGGGTCATGACATGGGTTTTTTTATTGTATTATTATGTTCACTTAGGTGCAATTATAGTATTAATATATTTTTTTTTAAGAAAAACTTTTAAAATCTAGTGATTTATGACCTTTTCCCACCCTGTTTCTCATCCTCTGATTCAAACAGTCTGTTTTGGGGGCGTTTTCCATTTAAGACTTCAGTGTTAACGCCCACTGTTATGATTGGCTAACGTCAGTGCCTATGTATCAATTATTGACGCTCCCAGCCAGAACAATATGCAAGTAAACTAAGTAAAAACACTGTGATTATTCATAATGAATGAAATTGCGCTTTAAAAAGTAGTTTAAAGTTTAAAATAGATTACTTACAGTTTGCGT
Organism: Xyrauchen texanus; assembly: GCF_025860055.1. Classification (NCBI taxonomy): domain Eukaryota; kingdom Metazoa; phylum Chordata; class Actinopteri; order Cypriniformes; family Catostomidae; genus Xyrauchen; species Xyrauchen texanus. The sequence goes on from NC_068276.1 coordinate 53,369,897, forward strand.
CGTCTTTGTTCCCAGAATAGTCGGCACGGACTTATCTTTGAGCAACAGTTTTCTGGCAAAGCCAGCATCATATTGAGATTTGTTCTCAAAACAGTCATCCTTAAAATGTACAGAACAAACGCTTAAGTTAACACTGCCGTGACTGGGACGTCCGCAAAAAATAAACTGCATCCATTTTTCCCTGACGCCTGGATCTTTCGGCAGCTTATTCAGAGGTTTTGTTTGACCACAGCCAGGAACAGCACATCTGTGTGGCATCGTAATTTTCCTGTGCACAAGTAGTCTCTGTCAGAGCTCGCTGTCCATCGACTGAACACTTGTGAGGCGACGGCGATACTGAAATGAGCGTAGTTGTCTTGCACTTAAAGCGTAGTTATCTTGTGCTGGAGGCGGTCATATGCAAACGCTGGTACGTCACTTCTAACCGACACGTCACTTCTAACCATGAATCCAGAACGAGCTGTATTTTGAGCTTGATTAAATAAATGATTCGTTTAGAATGGGGAGGACGTCTTAAAATATTAAACTTGCAGGACGTTTTAATGATACAAAGACCTCTTATATACCAAAAGATCAAGGCAAATTTGGTTTCTCATGTCATGACCCCTTTAAGCAAATCTGCTCATCACTAGTCTCAAACAAAATCAAAGAACAAAGTTTTGCTGCATTGACTTGTAAATAGCATAAGTGGTTTACAGTAAGGATTTTTTCTTAGCAAACATGAACACAATTCACTAGTCATTAAAAAGGAATGGAGAATGTATTAAGTAACAATGTACTGATTTACTGTATCTGGTCTCTCCATTGGCTATGGTGCACGCTCTCTAACAGAGAATACCCATTTATCCATTATCAAAGTGAAAATGATATATGGTATTGATTTTGAAGCTCTACATTGGGGCCTTGGATCAGGATGTCAGATCAATAAGATAAATGTTGGTTAAAGATATACTGTATGTAACCTCAGTGGTTTGACCCTACACCAGCAAAGTGTAAAAGCTTTAAAGTCAACATGAAGTAAAAATAGACCCTATTTACTTTTTTAATACACATTCCTGGTCTTAATGTGCATAATTCATCAGTGCATGTCACTGCATGTTAAAAATAAATAAATCCAATCATCTCTGACAACGATTTACCTTTTGAACTGATCCCACCAAGGCCAAGTTTCAACTAATGGGTGCCAGCAGTGTTCCAGGAGAGGAGTAGTCCTCCACAATTAATTGTAAACTCTGGTATGGGTTGCCCACTTTTCATAATCCAATCAATTTCTGAAGGATGAAATCAAGTGAAGCCTATATATTTTTTTCTTGTTGAATATCCTGTTTCACTCAGAAATACGTCAAATGGGTTGCAAATATCACATTGTTTAAAACTTTAGCTCAATTTAGTTTCAGCTCAGATATCATATATGGGTAGTCGAAATGTGTCCATGAACTATATTTTTATCAACATCAGGATTTTAGCTTAAATTTCAAATAAACGCATTGGTAAACTGTATATTTAAGGTGCAGTGACTAGTCACCCTTTTAAATTTTTAGCAACCTTTTTTTGCCTTCAATAGTTAATTTTAAAATAGGAATGCACCAATATAAAATGTGAACGCCAATACAATATCAGATTATTTCTAACCAAGTCTGCCAATACCGATAGTTTGGTGGTTCTACCTTTTTACAAATCACTCATCACAACTTCAAAATAAATGTAAATAATAACATTATAATGTATCTAAATGCTTTCCATGTTTCAGAGTAACTGGACTCAGTTATAAGCCAAATGCAAACAAACGCACATTATTAACTTGCATTAACGTTCTTAACTCACACTAAACTCGAATTGCCTCCTGTTAGGCTAACATTAAATTTGGTCATATTTCTATATATATATATATATATATATATATATATATCTTTATAATGTTCTTATATCCAGGGTTGGGGAGAAATGAAATACATGTAACAGGATTACGTATTTATAAGTAACTGTATTCCACTACAGTTACAATTTAAATCATTGGTAATTAGAATACAGTTACATTCAAAAAGTATTTTGATTTCTGAAGAGATTACTTTGCATTTTATTGTCATTTGTTTCATTTAATATTTAGTCCTTTCAGATGGAAAACATTTATACATATAAATGATGCGATCTAAAGTCCATTTGAACAGCAGTGAAACACTTTCTTATGATGTTACATTCATACGAGCAGACAGAGAACTTCATTTTGAAGTAAGTTTGGAGCAGAAGGAATAGAAATAGAAATAGACCTTGTGTAAATTATCAGCTTTACACTAAGCTAAAATGCTATTTCTAGCCATTTTGCATGTTATATTACCAGACACGATCATATATTTTTTTATCAAGAAAATTCTTGTTGGAGCGAGTAAAGACGCTGAATACCACCCCTACAGTTCGGGAGTTCGAATCCAGGGTGCTGAGTGACTCCAGCCAGGTCTCCTAAGCAACCAAATTAGCCCGGTTGCTAGAGAGGGTAGAGTCACATGTGGTAACCTCCTCGTGGTCGCAATAATGTGGTTCGTTCTAGGTGGGGCGCGTGGTGAGTTGTGCGTGGATACCGCGGAGATAGCGTGAAGCCTCCACACGAGCTATGTCTCCGCGTAACCTAACCCTAACCATCAGTGGAGTAAAAATGAAATGTTAGAGGTAAAACTGGGACCTCTGAATCACGCTTGTCACTGACTATGCAAACACGATTCCTTACTGAAACTTACCCACACTGCTGATGCAACATGCTTCTGGTCGCACCACAATGGAAGGTAAACATGTTACAGCTGATACAAAAAATGTCTGATGGGAGATGGAGCTTGTCAACATAATGTGTCCGATCATTGGATACAAGAACTCTCGGAAACAACATGTGATCATGGTAACGTCCCATGTAATTGTATTTAGTACAAATGTTGCCACAGTCATGATTTTCATGAGATCTTTTTTTTGTTTGTTTTTTTTAGCCGATTTTATGATATGTTGGTGCATGTTATTTTTAATGGTGAGGCAAATACATTTTTTAAAGAACAAATATTCCATGTAGTCTCTTAATTAATATGACCTCATACTTTTGCACAACAATTGTAAAAAGATTCATTTTAGATGAAGTACAGTTTTAAAAAAAGTTCATTGAAAGATGACAATGTGTTCTTAGTAAACAGAGTGTCCATCGTCTTCTCTTCTGCAGGGATCCTTGCCAATGATTTGTCAGGAACAACCAGTGATCACAAACATGCACATGGACACACGTAAGCACACGTGAGACCCTCGGTGCCTTTGCAATGCATGGACAGAGGAGGACTGTGTTGTTACAATGGTTATTTTTAGCAGCAAGCAGATCAGGTGAAGGATGCCAGCTAACGTTTTCTCAGCATTGTTATTTAACTCAATGACAGCTCATTTAAAAAGCAATACATTTTACAGACTTAGGGCAGTGAGGACATGCAAGGAGGGTGAGAATGTATTATAGAGTGTCTATATGTGTGTATTTGTTCATTCTTCTAAGTATAGGCCTTTGTGTTTTTCTATTCACGCTAAATGCATGAGTGTATAAAGCTAAGGTCATTGACTTGCTGTTTGTTGAGGTCACTTGTGGTAACAAGGTTAAGTGGCTAAGGAGTGGGGCTACTGACCTGTGTTAAGTGATTGGTCAATCAATGCTACAAGCAGCAATGTTAAAAGTCAACTGATGGATCTGGGATTTACAGTGAACTTTTACCACCAGGAAATATAACTGTGTTTGTCTCAGGGTTTTCACTAGGAAGAGGACAATGCTGAACTTAACTAATCCAAAAGCAAATCTTTGTCAACCACTGGAAACAACTGGAAATCTGCCGTTCAAATGCTAATTTAAACTTGGAAAAGCAAAAGTTTTATAATTTTGAAAGAAAAAAAAACTTATGATACATTCAGTAAGAAAAATATAAGATTCTAAACTATTTCCATGTCACTAATCAAATAAGCAAATTTGTGACACTGAACATGTTAAATCCTTTGTAGTTTGTACAAAAGGTCAGATTTCTTTGCTTATATTTGCTGGGTTTCCATCCAAAATGTTTAGCATTTTTTAAGTGTACATTTAAAAACAATTAGACTAATTACTAATTGGTGCATGTTTCCTTCCACTACATAATGTGCATTATAATGAGGGAGCCATCTCGTCATGATGGAGCAGCTGTATGACCTCTCCCTGCTTTAGGCACAGTTTTATTTGCAAGATTGGAGCAAGTTTCTTATTTTATTAAATGCATAAATGTGGGCTGAAATAGCTGTGATGCCCACACACCGCCAGTCTCCACATACCTATCAAGACTGTTCTGGCAGATTGTGAGAACCCAATTTATCGACCAGCTGTGGGTTAAACACTTCTGAATGACAAGCGCTATGTTCAAAGAATTGTGTGCCAAGGTCGGACCTTTTGGTGGGCTAGAAACATAAAGCTATCGCACACTCATAACACATGCACAAATGGTTGAAACACATCATCATTTTACAAATAATCACCTTAATGCACATTTTAACTAATGCAGAACTCTAGAAAATGCACTTCCTCCTAGCGCATACAATTTTATTTTATATTTAGAAAGTTTATTCGCATAGCAAGAGTTTCCATTCAGGATTTCTTATGCGCAATTTCAAAATGCACATTAAAATAGTTGGATGGAAACCCACCTAGGCTACAGACACGCACAAGATGCTTTTTGGCACAATCTCAAATGATGTTGGGACAACATGGATCATCAGGTTTTGCACAAACTTGCCAGAGTCCATGCCAGCTCAATTGAAAGCTGTCTGTAAAGCTAAAGGTTGGACATAGACTAACCAAATACAAAGAAATTTTGAAATTCAGGTCAATTTGTCAGTTAAACTTTTCACTCAAATATTATGCTGACAATATATTTATGACCAGTGACTGCTGAAGAATAACAGAATTCCAAAATCTCACAGTAAACTGATAATGTGATAGAGCTGCGAATTCCTGCCCAGCTTTGTTTGACAAAGAACTACAGAGCCTTTGCAAGGATTTGAGTGTAGATCCCTGTTTATCTGTGTTGACTTGCTCGGAAGATATCTGTATCCTGGCTTACCCTCACGTTTGTAAAATAAAGTCCCAGTCAAGATCAGTTTTCAAAAATTCTCCCTTCAGTGTGATGGTGGTCAAACAATAGTAAAAAAAATAAACAATAATAAGAAGAAGAAGAAGAAATTAATCAGAAATGTATCATTAATTAAAATCCCTAAATAGCCAATGCACAAAATGTTTTTGAACTTCTTAATGGAGCCAAGAGAAAGCACACAACTAATAATTGCTTATATTTTCACTATACGTGAGTCTCTATGTAATTGTTTTCCTGATCAACCACTGGGAAGCCCCATGAATGATTTTGATTGTGGCTGGAATGTTTTCTAGTTCCGGTCTACTAGAGTTGGGCTACTCGAGATTGGACTCGGACTTGAGTCACAAGTCCATTTGTTTTTTTCTCATAGAACTGGCGAACTCCAGGGGTGGTTGTCAGTGTCTTTACTCGTTGAGCTACCCTACTTTCTTTGGTGTAACAGCAACAAATAACTGAAATGTCAACAGAACGCAATAAGAATTGTATTGAAGGACAGTTTTGTCTTCATACACCTAAAGCATATGCTTTTATCCTGAAACCACTTTGAAGTCTGTTCAGCAGGATACTAATAATAAAATGTATATATGAAATGCAACAGAGGTGTTTTTGTTACATTTATAAACAAACTGTTAAAATATTGATGTTGAGTTTTCAGTTACAATTTTAATTCAGATTCATGAACAGATTCATTCAGACTCAGACTCTGCCTGTTATGGACTAATTCTTTAGTCCGACTCTACCCCTTCTGGACTCAGACTTCACTCGGACTCGATTATTTAAAGACTCAGACTTAACTCGGACTCAACAAAGGTGGACTCGAACCCAACACTACGGTCTACATAAGAGGCAATGTAAAACTAACGAAATTAGCAATCCAGATAGAGAACAACAACAATTTTAATGTTAGTGGAGTAAAAGTGTTCAGGCTCAACTTGTGCAGTTGTTGGCTGACATAACACGAAGTAGTAAATTAAATCAACATAACTAACCTTGCGCAATCACTTCTTGTTAGCTACCCACTCCTTAAACTCTGACAGGTGATGCACTGTCAAAAAACGGTGTATGCCACTCTGTAAAGTACTGGCCCTGTGCACCACATCACATTATCCAGTAAAACATACACAGATTCGATTGAAAACACTGGAGACCAGAAAATGAAAACAGGCTTCCATAATGAATCATGGAACATTTCCGCGTTCAGGAAAAAGGTAGATATTAAAGAACCCAAGTGTAGCTTCTCTATTTATTGCAGACTTTATTGAATTGACTATTTTTACATAGAATACACTAATAACAATATACAGTATATATAATTATTCTGAAGGCTTTCTATTTCCCCAGTTCTGCAAGTTCTATAGGACTCAGCATACCATCACTTTTCTAATTTGCTGGTAAGATCAAATTCACATAGAGCAAATAAAACAAATGAGGCCAACATCAATTCCCAAACAGAAGAGGTGGATGTGTGTCACTAATCTAATTATCTCACTTATAATGGGACTTGGGAAATCCTATTCAAAATCTCTCAAAAGCTACACATCACCGCCATTTATAGAACTAGTCAAAATCTTGTGATAAATGCAAAATTTCTGTCTGGAACTGTGAAAAAGGGTCACCATCCAGTACCCTTCTTTCTATCACGGTCTTAATGTATTAGATACAATATTAAATCTATCATTTTTAAAGATGGAATCTCACAGTTGAGTGAATTTGAATTAATTTAATGTTGTTACTATTTTTGCCATGTCCCTGAATGCAATGCAAGGCCTTCCCAGGGCAGGGGCAAATATACCCCTCCCAGCTTGGCTCATTAATATGAATTAGGTCATGTAACCAATCATTGATTATTCATCAAAAAATCCTCCATGTGCAGCAATGACAGCCTTGGCATTCTGTCTGTCAGTTTGTCCAGATACTCTGGAGAAATTTCACCCCACACTTTCTGTAGCACTTGCCATAGATGTGGCTGTCTTGTCGTGCACTTCTCACACACCTTACAGTCTAGCTGATCCAACAAAAGCTCAATGGGGTTAAGATCCATAACACTCTTTTCCACTGAAACTGGTGTTTAGTGAGTAGAGTTCATTGTAGCTGTCAGCTGAGGACATGTGAGGCATCTGTTTCTCAAACTGATGTACTTATCCTCTTGTTTAGTTATTCATCTGGACTTCCTCATCTCTTTGTGTCCTTTGTCTTTGAAGACTGTAGCGTACACCTTTGTTTGAAATCTTCAGTTTTTTGGCAATTTCAAGCATTGTATAGCCTTTTTCCTCAAAACAATGATTGACTGATGAGTTTCTAGAGAAAGCTGTTTCTTTTTTGCCATTTTTGACCTAATCTTGAACTTAAGACATGCCAGTCTATTGCATATTGTGAACTCAAAACATACACAAAGACAATGTTAAGCTTAATTTAATGGACCAAATAGCTTTCAACTGTGTTAGATATAATGGCAAGTGGTTTTATAGTACAAAATTAGCAATTTAGCTTGATTACTCAAGGATAAGGTGTTGGAGTGATGGCTGCTGGAGTGATGGCTGCTGACCCTAAATCAGCTGGACCACCTGATGTCGGAGTCTCCACTCTCTACTGAACATTACCTGTTGTGACAGCGCGTCCCCTGTGGTGTTTAGGTTGCCCGGGACATGAGTGGTGCGCAGCGACCTTAGCCGCTGCTGACTCCAAAGATGCTACTGTCGCTGTGTTGTCTGAGCGGATCAACACGTGCTTGCCGCGGATAAATGGCAGAAATCTGTGCAGGGCAAGAAATACAGCCAGCAACTCCAACCAAGCCAACCAAGCCCCTAGCACATGGCACCCCAGCCCGATTGGAAGGCATCTGTAGTAACTACGATGCATCTGAACACCTGCTGTAGGGGAACTCCTGCCCGTAGAAAACAGAGGTCTGTCCAAGGGCTGAATAAGTGACGGCAGGAAGGGGTGAGAGTTACACAGTATGTGCTTCACAGTATATGAAGCTGTCTCACATGCATCAACCCAAGCGGCGCGAACGGCGCTGAGGATGCCATTTGCCACAGGAGCCTCTGAACTTGTTTCAGTGGAACCGCTGTGCCCGGTCTGAACGTACTCAGGCAGTTCAGCACCTACTGCGCACACTCACTTGTGAGGTGCGCTGTCATTGAGACTGAGTCTAATTCCCCAGTGTACCACCACTGAGTGTCTATGGGAGTACAGCGTTATGCTATTTACACTTTAGAATGGCTCTGTTTTAACAATGCTCAATTGCACATGCAAACGCATTCAACTGTTATCATTTGTCCATACTGGAGCACATGCTTAAGCTTATCTGTCGATAGTTTAGTCACACATGGATCATGGATCGCACCGTTTTGGTGAGCGTTTGATTGCGTTGTTTTCAATCAAATGTATTTATATAAATTGCTTAGTTGTGTTGAAGGTGGTCAAATCTACAGATGTAAAAAAATATCACCGCATTTGTTACAGAAATGTTGTCAGCACATTTGCACATCTTATGCAACACAAGAGAAATGTATTATGAAAAACGAACGTTCAAAGAAAATGCGCTGAAAGTTTTCTTTTATTCACTTTTCTTATCTGTTCAGGGTCTTTAGAGCTAGTTAAAAAAAATGAATCTGCAAATATCCTGATTATATTTGGTTCTATATACAGCTGTGAGTCAGCCCTCTCAATCACAAACAATCAGTTGGTTCTTCTTTTCCCTATGATTACCTGCACCGATATCTGGCTCCTGCACTGGCAATTGTGTGCAAATTCACAATATTTGCAGGACACATTTTTTCTTCACTGAAAAGGATGATACTTTATAGAGAAAATGGAAGAATATACATTTTGACATAGACATCTTATGAAGGAATTTATGACCTCAAACAATTAAAATTCAATATACAGTATAACTTGTGACTATTTTAATATGAATAAATGCACAATATAAAGAATGTTTTTAAGTAAAATGTTACTTGTTATTAAAGTGCTAGCTAAGATGATTATGGAAAAACTTTTGGCCCCAGCCAAGTTTTTATCTGGATTATCTGGCCCCCGAAAGAAAGTAGTTGAAGAGCCATGATTTAAAGGCAGAAATGTGTAGCTTTTATAAAAGCAATTACATTAATTCTCTATTAAAACTTTTGCATTTTTTTGGAGCTGTAAAGTTTACATAATAATGTTTATTAAGCTATTTCATCACACTAATGAACATAACACACAAGAAGCATATTGTTTATGTCATGTTTACAGATTGGAGTTTTATTCTATTATAAGTGCCTCACTGTAATCCAGATATCCCTATAACTTCCCTGGGGGCCTTTTACCACAAGTGACCTTTTTTTTTACCTTTTTACCCCAAGGGATTTTCTTCCATTTTTCTCCCAATTTGGAATGTCCAATTCCCAAGTAACTGGTTGCTCTAAGTCTCACCGGTGATGTAGTGAATCCGTATGGCAGAGAAAAAACCTCAGTTGCCTCCACGTCTGAGACCATCAACCTGCACACCGTGAACAAACCACATTATAGGGATCATGAGGAGGTTACCCCATGTGACTCTACCCTCCCTAGCGACCGGTTCAATTTGGTTGCTAAGGAGACCTGGCCGGAGTCACACAGCACGCCCTGGGATTCAAACTCGCGAACTCCAGGGGTGGTAGCCAATGTCTTTACCACCCCCCTTTCTTTCCTTTATTTATTCTTTTCACACAATTTACGTGTATCACAAAAATCTTGACTCTTGATACACTTCGTGAGGAAGTAGAAAGGAAAGTTTCCATAAGGTTTAGCCCATGTACCCAATTATTATGTTTATTACAGTATCTTACTGTTAGCTTAACAACATGCTAACGCTAAACTTTGGCCACTAAGAACTAGAAAGTAGTGTTTCCCACGTTGAGCATTATTTGCATTGTGGACAGAGTTGCTACCTGTCTTCAATTAGTGCTTCAAATCAGTCACTTTTCAAGTTCCATGACAGTTATGCTGCCTCAGAAAGCAGCTGCCTACGTAAATACAGTAGGCAATGAGATAGCTCACTAGGTGTTGTAACAGAGGTATTTGACTCTAAAATGTTTGCTGTTTAACAATGCCATTATATACCCAACCATGAAGAAAGACTGTCTAGATTGCATTTGACAGAAAAATGAACAGTGTCACGTCTAGAACTAGAGGATGGACAAACTTTGATTCCTCAAGCGGTTAGTGAGTGGGGCAGCAACATATTCAAAAATAGCCTATGAGTAGGAAAAGACAGAGATTTTGAAGATACTGTCCTCAAAGGCGAGCATTAGCTTTGAGTGAGATGGAGAGCGAGAGTTGCTGTCTTTGGTTAAATATGAAAGGTCCGAACTCAGTGACAGCCCATGCTGAGGACGAGATGTTGAAGATACAAGTACCCCCCCATCTCTCTTCTTTTGCCAGGATGCACTGCATTGCACAAGGGAATTTGTTATGTGTTCTCTCATCTCCCCATTTCCAGGCAGGCAGCAACTCAGCCTCATGCTCGTCCTTGTGCCTTTTTCAGTTTGACAAGTGAGTGGCCTGGGGGACTTTGGACTCCATTTTCAAATTGACCATTTGTAATCAGTTTTCTAAGGAGAGATGGGGTCGAGGGAGGAGGTGAAGAACATGAGGGAGAAAAGGAAATGAATCCTTACTTGTTTGGGTAGAGGACCTGTTTGAGAGGCAGGCTATGTTGATCAATTGATGAGTTGATGAGTGTGTTTGCGCATACACATGATGTAAAGGGCTCAAGAGAGCAGAGTTTCATATATATATATATATATATATATATATATATATATATATATGCAAATAACACATTATCCCATTAATAATATAGGCAAGACTGGGGCTACTTGTCATACTCCAGTGAATATCTCTCAGTGTAGGTTTGATTTTGATAGTCAATTTTTGTGAAAGCACATACCAAAAATTCTTGGCTCCAAAAAAAAAGCAATTGAACATTTTAAGTATTATTTCCCAGGACAAACCTTTTGTGACATCATGCCCATAAACAAAAAAATGCCAAAAAATAAAAGAATATGTCGACTTGCCCCAACCTTATTTTTTCTGTCTTGAGAACACAGTTCCACATTTCAATTAAAATGTAACATTAATACATAGCTGACTTTTTCCTTATTGTATGTCAGTGTGGTTTTATTGTGTAAAAGCTTGTTTATCCAACAGCTTTTACAAAAAAATAAATAATGATATTGAAATTTTAGTTTGGAAAATAGAAATCAACAAACAAAATCACTGCTTGAGAAAATACACATTTGTATAATTGGACGTATATTGTAGTTAACTAATAGATATTGTATAGTCATATTGTGACAACGTCCCATTGTGATAACTAGCCTAACCAAATGTTGGTGAGTACATCCATGGACACAAGTTCAGCTGCTCCAGAGCATTTGGCAAACACCTTTGGTCACGCCAGCTGTCCTAGCTCTTTGACATTGGTGAAATTTTTGCAAGATAGCTGCTTTATGTGCTATGAGAGAGAGAGAGAGAGAGAGAGAGTGAGGGAGAGGTAACTCATTTTCTGGATGTCTGCTTCACACCTGAAGCCATACTTGTTTCCATCAGCACGTTGTGCTGCTTATGCAAAAAGACACAATGGTAATAAGGAGGCAATCAATGCTGTCCGCTGCTTACTTTTCGACAGCCCATGTCTGCAGGGCGGAACGACCCTGTGTACCCTCCAAGCTGTGTTGTTCTTTCTAAATTAACGCAAATTTAACACAGGTGAGATGTGATAACAGATATTCATGAAGTCTAAAGCTGATGCAGGATCAGTTCCCTCACCAGTACAATTGGATAAACTGTAAACTGAAAAACTGTCCATGGAGCATAATTTTATAATTATGGTCATATGTCATTCTGTAAAATGTTGCTATTTGTGTTTCATCATTTTAATATCTAGATTAATGGTCAACAAATATGGGGGTTTCAATGCCCGAAACATCCATTCCTAAATATATTGTTCCCTATCTGTCACTCACTGGACATTGTGTTGATGTAGTGTCATGAGGGGTTGCCCTTGGGAGCCCCAAATACCTCTGATCTTTGAGAAAAGGCAAATGGGAATAGGCGAGTGGAATTTGCATGTCACTCTCCCAGACATACCGGTATAAAAGGAGCTGGCGTGCAACCACTCATTCAGATTTCCTCTTTGGAGCCGAGCGGTTGTGTTCAGCAAGCTAAATTACTCTGCCGATCCATTCATCTCTGTCCAGTGAAGCTGTTGGATTTACGGGGCATTACAGCGGTTTCTCCCCCTCTTGCACCGGCATTGTGCAGAAAAAACCCCTGTGCAGAGATCGCCCCTGTACACTTCAGCAGCTAAAAGAGTATATTCTTCTTCTTCATAAAGAGTATTATTTCCTACTAAAAGAGAGGCACTTACAAAGCATCTTTTTCAAGATGCTTCTCTGCTTCTGAGGGCCAAGATCGCTGTCTCACGTGTCTGGGTGCTACCCACGTGGAGACATCTATCGTGGATGGTTCATGTCCTCATTGCGAGACCACGACCATGGCAACATTGCGGTCGCGGCTTTCTTTCATCAGAGGGAAAGCCACCCCAGCGGCTCCCCGCCTTGGTCCTTCTGCCTACAGGTATGAGGCAGAGATAGTTAGCACTGGGGGCGATTTGGGGACCTCAATGAGAGCTTCTCTGCCAGGAAATCCCCCACGGACCTCCCATTCTCCAGCACACTTGTGTGCCCTGGTTGAGTTCTGGGATGAGACCACGGGCTATCCAGCAGCACCGTAGGCCTTAAGTGCCAGTGACGACGAAAGCCTATAGGCCCTGGTCGGGAGCCTCGGACGACTCCGCCAGGTGGCGGTGTTCTGCAGTCACAAGTGCACCGCAACCGCCTGGTCCACCTGGGGAACCGCCGAGTAACCTCTGGCCGCCCCACCATCGAGGAAATCGTCTAACCCAGACGATTGCCTTTCACTTTCACACAGCACCTCGCACTTGCGTTTTTTGCACCACACCACTGCACTTTATCCAAAGCGACTTGCAAATGAAGAACACATCAAGCAAGTTGTCAAACAAAAGTCAACAATATCTGCAGTATCGCATTGCCAAGATCTCAGAGTAGCTGGAGAAGTATAAAAGCTGGCGCATAAGAAAGAGACACATTTTTTATAATTATTATTCAAAAAAATATCTTGTTAGCTTCGTTGATTATAATAGGAGCGATCCAATATTCCAGACTGAGGAAATAATTGTTTGCATCTAATTTACTAGACATTTTCATCTCCTCTTTCGCATAGATGCTCCATATCAACAAAATGTCTGGATAAGTCAATTGAGGTAAACATTTGATGTTCTTTGAGAAAAATTGTTGACCCAGATTCTTATTTAAAAGATCCAGTAATGACTCCTCATTGTTTATTTTCAGCTTTTGCACATATTTTGTGTGTTGTGTTTTAGCTATGCTCTAAAAGTATGTGCTAGTCAGTTCTGGGTTATAAAAATGCACTACCCAAAATTCTTCAGTGTCTGGGCAATACATGCTCAGTTGTGTTCTAATTCCTTTGTTATTGTTTCCATCCCTGAAGTGCAGTCCTTCTTAATCGGATGGCTGCAGCCTAGTTAGGCTGGATATCTCGGCTGAATGTCATCAACCACTGTCGAAGCCTCTCTCAATTTTGACCACCCGTGGAAGGCAGCCTCATTTCGCAGCCTTCATTCGCCATATTTTGGAGTATGCATCAAGTGCATCCTTCGTGGTCTTCTATCACCCACAATCTCTTGCACATGTCACAATTTATATATATTTTTATGCAGAAAACAAGTCTTTCTGCATGCTATTGAATGACTGTGCACTGTCCTGGATTATTCCTCCATATCTACAAAGAACTTGTAGAGGATCAGCACAATTTACACCATCTGTCATCTTCAATGCTGCTTGTTCTCTCTTTAAAGTTTTGGTGCCATAACCACGGAGAGGGAAACCTTTTATGATATAGCCATGCGCACTTAGTTGACCATCTTATTGTAATGCTGAAACTGAGGAGCAGTATAGCCTACAGCCTAAGAACGACTGGTCTAGGAAGGACATTGCCTAACTAGGCTGCAGCCTTCCGACTGAGAAGCACCCATGGTCTATAGAACAAGCAATTTTAATTACATTTTTTTGGCTTTATCATGCCGTTGATATGGTTGTTTGGATTTCTTTATGGAAAAATGCAAAGAAAAAGAAACCAGAAGACGAAAAGATTCAAATAGTACACCTCTTTAGCACAGCCCAACAGCGTCATAATTCAAATGCTCAGATATGCTAATTAGCTCCTTCCAGCTTGCAACACGGGAAATCCATGATGCTTTCTAGAGGCCCATAAAATAAAATGGGGTTGCCCTCAGTTTGCGTTCACTGTCCTTAAAGTGTCCCCTAGGTGGGTGTCCCCCTCCACTCACCTTTTTATATGTGCATGAATCTTTTCATATCCTACCTGTGAGTGAGGCTCTTTCATTATAATAAAAGAAATGACTAGGGTGCCTCTGGGCTTGGTGTAGGGATTGGGCTTGAGGATTTGGAAGGGGGAGGTTAATTAGGAGGATCCAAAAATATCCAGCTCTGGAGGGAAGCTTTCATTTGTTTCAATAAAGTAAATTGATTATCACATCTTCCACTGCATGGACGCCCCCTCCCAATCGGTTTGATACATGAGACACAGTGTCTCTGTGTAATGATTTTGGAGATCCTCATCTTGTTGTGAAATGGTTGTCATTGGCGATAGCAAATATGTGAGGTAATTCCCTAAAGGTAGTATGCGTACAGTTTGCAGTTAAGCTATATTATTTCTGTTTTACTTATTTTCCTGTAACATTAACTCTAGTTTTAAAGTATACATGTTCAGTAAGGAGTTAAAATTAATAAATTTTATTTTATAAAGGTAAAGTACTCATTTAAAGTGATAGTTCGCCTAAAACTCATGTTGTTCCTCGTGTTGATGAAACTTTTTGATGATTTTGAATATTAAGTGAAACACTAAAGGAAATGTTAAGCAGATTGATAGGGACTGACAGCCTTAGTCCACAAGATTTAATGGTGGCAGAGTTTTCATTGGTGATATAATATTATTACAGAAGGAGTTGGTATTAACAAGATCTCGAAATACCAACAATAGCTAAATATAAGATTCTAAAACTGCAAACAACCTCTACATTTTTGAAAATGTACAGATAGGATTTTTTTTCTACACTTGACCTGGTCAGTGGGTAGGACATGACACTAGGTAAACTGGCGGATAAGCAATCCTGGATTATAAAGTGGTGACCGCCAGCGATAAGCAAAAGAGGATATGAAGGATGAGGACAGAATGTTGATTTTGCACTGTCTCTGAGGGATTTTCTCACTCCTACAGAGGTGACTCAACAGAGCACAGTAGATATTCATGCACCATGTATGCTTATTTGGCATATACTTCTGGGATGGTACAAAGTGGACCTCAAGCACTGAACTAAATAGCAGCTCATGATGTTATTATATCCTGTTTGTAATATGGATTGCCCTAATTGGGTACTCCATGACTCAATTCACTCTCCTGAAAGTGGTGTGACATGTTTAGGCCTATAGAATGCCATCCTTTTCACACATACATATTAAGAACTTGTCAAAAAAACAATAAAATTGTAGGAACAGTATGTGATCTAGAAATTAAATTAAACTGTCCTTATTCTACACCATTATTATGTAAGGAAATTTTTAATGAAATTAGTCACTTTCGACAACCATTATAAGAAAGATAAATTACAAATAACTAGTTTATTTGTGTTAATAAAATTCTCCAACATTAAAATCGTAATACAATGTCTCGTTGCGTCTGCTCCCAATTTCTATTGTAAGGAATTAGCTTTAATAAGGGAATTATGATTAATTCAATTATTGAAGTATTATTATTCTCATGGCTTACTGAAAATATTATCACACATATTTAAGTATAGCTTTGAAGCTAAATCTTTTAAAAACAGGGATGAGATTATTTATCAAAATATACCACCGTCAAATTGTCTTTGAATACAGACTAATTGTATTGCTATTCAAATCAAATCAAATCACTTTATTGTCACACGACCATATGCATAAGTGCAGCAGTGGGTGAAAGTCTTGTGTGCAGTTCCGAGCAACATAGCAGTCATGACAGTGGCGAGACATACCAATTTACAATAAACATCAGATTTACACAACACATTTTACATATCTAAATGTACACATAATTACACAACACAATAATAATAATATACAAATGTACAGTGTATATTACAAGTATAAAGTGTATAAAAAAATATACAGTTGGTTGTATTGTAAAGAGAATATAATTTATGACAGTCCAGTGTAAGATTAATTAAGTGCAGTGATGATGTATATTGATCGTGAGAGATCAACTGTTAAAAATTCTGATTGCTTGTGGGAAGAAGCTGTCATGAAGTCGGCTCGTACGGGTCCTGAGGCTACGATACCACCTGCCTGATGGTAGCAGTGAGAGCATCCTATGGCTCGGTTGGCTGGAGTCTCTGATGATCCTCCAAGCTTTTTTCACATGCCGCCTGGTATATACTTTATGTCCTGGAGCTCACCTCCAATGATGTGTCTGGCAGTTCGCACCACCCTTTGCAGGGCTTTGCGGTTGAGGGCAGTGCTATTGCCGTACCGTAACCTCCTGATGTCTGCCTGACAGGAGGTCAAGGATCCAGCTGCACAGCGAGCTGTTTAGGCCCAGAGCCCGGAGTTTCACATCAAGCTTGGAGGGCACTATGGTGTTGAATGCTGAGCTCTAGTCTACAAACAGCATTCTCGTATAATTATTTTTTTCCAGATGGGAGAGTAGATGCAATGGCATCATCGGTGGAGCGTTTTTTGCGGTATGCAAACTGCAATGGGTCCAGTGAGGTGGGCAGTATAGAGCAGATGTAATCTCTGATTAGCCTCTCAAAGCATTTGCTGATGATGGGGGTCAGAGCAACAGGATGCCAGTCATTTAAGCAAGTGATTTTTTTATTTCATTTGGCACAATGATGGACCTTTTGAAGCATGTGGGGACTACGGACAAGGAGAGGGACAGGTTGAAAATGTCAGTAAAATCACCAGCCAGTTGGCCGCGTACACTCTGATGATGCGGCCCGGGATGGAAGGATCGGGTTACATCTGCAACAGAGACGGAGAGTGAACCAACCTCTGTAGCGTTGGCCACATGTGCTCTCTCCATTAGGGCGTTGTTATTTCCCTCGAAACGAGCATAAAAGGAATTTCATCCGGGAGAGAGGCAGCAGTGTTCACAGTGGACTTTTTATTCCCTTTGTAGTCTGTGATGTTAATTCCCTGCCACATGCTTCTAGAGTCGGTGGTGTTGAACTGTCCATCAATCTTTTGCCTGTACTGGCATTTTGCTGCTCTGATAGTTTTGCGGAGGGCATAAATGGCTTGTTTATGCTCCTCCGCATTCCCGGAATTAAAAGCGGAGGTCCACGCATTAAGTGCCATGTGAACATCGCCATTAACTCATGGTTTCTGGTTGGGGTAGATCCATATTGTTTTGGTTGGAACAATGTCCTCTACGCATTTCCTGATGAAACATGTTACGCTATCAGCGTAACCTTGATGTCATCATCAGAGGTGGACCAGAACATCTCCCAGTCCACGTGATCAAAACAGTCTTGTAGCGCAGAGTCTGATTGGTCCGACCAGCACTGGATCATTCTGAGGGTGGGAGCTTCCGGTTTCATTTTCTGCCTGTACGCAGGCAGAAGCAGAACGGAAGAGTGGTCTGATTTGCCAAATGGTGTGGGGGGGATGGATTTGTAGCCATCCCGGAAAGCAGAATAGCAATGGTCCAAAACCCGGTCCCCTCTCGTATTGAAGCTGATATGTTGGTGGTATTTTGGTGCGATTGTTTTCAGATTGGCTTTGTTAAAGTCCCCAATCACAGTGAACGTGGCCTCAGGGTGCGCGGTTTCCTGCTCACTTATACTCCATACAGTTCCTTGAGTACCTGGTCTGTGTCGGCTTGTGGGGGGAATGTACACGGCAGTGATATTGACCGCTGTGAATTCCCTCGGTAGTCAGAATGGTCGACACAGAAGCATGAGAAATTCCATTTCAGGAGAGCAGAAAGACTTGATAGAAAGTACGTTCCTCTGATCACACCAGGATTTGTTGATCATAAAACACACCACCACTCCTGCTTTTACCTGAGATGTATTTCGCTCTGTCTGCTCGGTACAGGGAGAACCATGCAGGTTCGATGGCTGAGTCTGGAAAGACATCCAAGTTTCTGTAAGGCAGATAATGCAGCAGTCCCTCGTCTCTCATTGGAAAAAGACTACGCTCTCAGTTCGCTGAGCTTGTTGTCTAGAGACTAAACATTTGCCAGTAGAATACTGGGTAGTGGGGTTGATTTGTGCAACATCTTACTCTGATGAGAACTCTTTTTCCCCTTTTCATTCTGTGTTTCCGCGGCCGGGCAGCCCAGACTAGGCTACGATGGAAGGGAAAAAAAACTGGAAAAAACTTTTTTTGGGCACATTTTTATCACTAAACTACTGTCATAAAAAGTTATAGTTTTGTATATACATAACTCCTGAATAAAAATTAAAATGAGTTTGGACTGATTTAAAAAAAAAAGTTTTGAACAAATTTGATTGGTTTGTCGATAGTGAGCGCAAATGCAGGTGATAAGCATAAGCGGTTTCATTAAGGGAGTCATTGAGTCGTTCATTCAAACGATTCGTTCAAACGGCCGATTCATCAAGAATGAGACAGATGTTTGTGAATGGGTCATTGAATCTTTGACTCAACCGATTTGTTCACAACACTGAATCATTCAAAACACAATTGAGTATTGCTGTGAGATGCGCTATGCTAAATAAATAACAATACATTGTTGTAACAGCAATATCTCCAAGTTTTGTTTTTCACTGTAAAAATGTCATGATTTGCCAATGCAAAGAAAGTGCCGCCGCCTTTTCCCCCCACTTCAAGCACTGATTATAACACAAACAAATCATCCTCCTGGCGGCTTTTTTTTTTTGTCAAAAGCGACAAATCCAGCGACTTTTACTGGTGTTTTTGAAGACTTTTGTGGTGTTTGGAGACTCGAAAGCACGAATCACTCTGCAGTTAGGCCTACTGTGCTCAACGAACAGCAGGTGCTGCCGTGAGCCCCTCTCCCGTCCAAAAGCACTCACAGGCGGTCAGTCTCTCAGTAGCCTCGCGCAGCAGTCAGAGCAGAGAGGAGACACACACCCCTCCGCGTCCAGGCTGCAAATGAATCGCGCATGCGCATGGCCGCCGCGGGTATAAATGTAAATGTTCACTCACTCTCACACAAAAATAAATCACTGCATTTAAATTGACTCACGACATAGCTTTCCATTCCCTCTAGTCTAGTCTCTTGCCAAGTTCGCTTGTGCCAGCTCTCGCTAGTCTTATCAATCTCGATTTACATAGACATGTTCCCCAGCCTTGCAGACTTTATCACTGATGCAGGCACGTCACACGATTTCTCCTCCCTATTTCAATCAGCGTCTGAGCACCTGTCAGCAATGAGAAAACAATTTGCGACATACTTTAAAGAGGATTATCGCTCTTTTGCGTGGGTTCGAGATCCGTTTGTGTGCACAGCAAACGAGCTATCAATTGATGTGCAGGAACAGCTTATTGAGCTGAAGAGTGACAGTAGACTGAAGGAACTCTTTAGCTCCTGCCCTCTTTCGTCATTCTGGGCAGCATTGATGCAGGAATACCCTGAACTCTGTGACGTCGCCTTGAAGATTCTCCTTCCTTTCGCGTCGACATATTTGTGTGAGGCAGGATTCTCAAAAATGACTGCACTCAAAACGAAATACCGCAATCGTGCACAAATCGAGGATGATTTGAGGCTATGTTTATCAAACATTGAGCCAAGAATTGAGGATCTTTGCAAGGCAAAGCAGGCTCAGGTCTCACATTAACATCACCTACCAGCAAGCTTCTGTAAAAAATGCAGACGATGCCTACTATTAGGCCTAGTAATAATAACAATAATAAAGCATAAATTAATATCAGAGGTCTGGTGCCAATTCCCAATTATAGCAATAGCCTAGTAATGATAATAGGCCTAATGATGATGATAATAATAATAATAATAATAACAACAATAAAGCATGTAACCTCATATAATTATATAGCAATAGCCTAGTAATGATGATAGGCCTACTACTACTCAATAATAATAATAATAATAATAATAATGCCTGAAAGCTCACATTAGAAATCTGGTGCTACTGCCAATTATAATAATAATAATAATAACAACAATAAAGCATGGGGCGGGGCGGGGGGCACTGGGGCCCCAACTGCAGTGAACCAGCTTTGGGGGGGCCCAGCTTGCAAAAGGTTGAGAACCCCTGTCTTAAAGCAAGGATTCCTATTTATGGCACAGTTGAGCCTGTTCACATTGATAAAAACAAATGGGGGTAATGGAAACAGAAGTGGTACATTCCCTTAAAAGTACTTTCTTAAAATTGTCATATTTACATTAATGCCTTTAGTAGCCACTTTTATCCAAAGCGAATTTACAGTGCTTTCATAATATACATTTTACTTTCTCCACTCTGGTGATGTGAAATCAGGATAAGAATGGACTCACTGGGCAAGTGACCAATCCTGAGTCACCATGTTACTAAAGCGGTTCCAACAGCACGGTTCTGTCCTCAGTGAGAAATTGAATTGTAACTGTTAGGCAAGTTAATAAAAAAAATATCTACAAGAATATTCTTCTATAAATCTATAATCAGATTACCTTACTGATTACTTCATCAAAAAAGTAATCACATTACTATTTACTTTTACTTTTCTTTCTAAAAAGAATTCTGCTAACCAAATTGAAAATAATGTCTTTATTTTCTCCTTTATTGTCAAACACCCGTCAGATGTCAGGGAAAGCAAACAGCCATAAATACAGTATGTAAGTATATTAATTCATATTTTACAGTAAACGTGTTATTCATAGATAGTATTATTCTAGAAATATGTTTAACCTAAGTGATTATCTTAATTGAAAGTCAGTACAGTAATCTGACTACAATCATTTAAAATGTAATGTAATTTTTGATTAAAAAGCATTTAAATTACAGTAACTTATTATTTTATCATCAGATTACTCCCAAAACTGGTTACTGAATTGTACTGAACAGTGTTCAAGTGGAAATGCTACTGGAACCATTACTCACCATGCTCAAAAACATTCAGACCAGAATATGTGAGTGGAGTGGAGCTGCATGATTTTGCCTGGAGCGAGGAGCGGGTTTTTAAAAATCGGTACGTTATTGTTTTATCGCTCCAAAAAGCAGATGCTCTATCATGGGCAAAACACCTGTAAAAGGAATTTAATGCAATAATTCACCATGTGTTAAGCAGTGTAAAACACTATTGGCATGAAGGAAAGATGGAATTTCTGATATAACCAGAAAGAATGTGATAAAAAAAAATATTAATTTAAAATCTAGCAGCATTTGGTAATGTTCGACCTCCAGCGCTAAGGTTACTTTCGCTTTCTGATTTAACTTTCCCTATTATTGAGTTAAGCTTACGGTAAAGCTTGACTACATGCTTGTATCTCATGTCTTTATTCTTACATCAACTGGCATATAGTGAAAATGAATGATGGGATGGCGAAGGAGAACACGAGTGGGGAGGTGATTGCACAATCAAATGTTTGTTGTGAAATCCTAAAAGACGTGTCCAAAAAACACGATGATAATCCATTCACATGTAGAGAAAATCTAAAAAGTCAGTAATACAGATATCCCTTATTAAATATTTTAAATAATCATATCAACATTCTAATCTGATGCATCTCAATCTTAACTGTAGGGTATTATGTCCCGCATTAAATAGAATTGAACTTTTAATGACGTAAAACACCAACTGAACTAATCAACATGTTAATATTGCATATTAATGCATTTTACATTTGCTGATGAAGAAGCTCAGCAAATGCGAATAGAGGAAGATTTAAAGATTCTTTAGAAATTCAAACGCTAGTATTTCTAAAAGCAAACTCTGCATATGACATATAGTTTTGACAGTCTTATCTAGTTTTGATTAAAATAAAGTGTAGAACATTCTGAGAATGTATTTTCTTTTCATTCACAGAATTATTGGGCAAGGTTAAGGAAAATAACCCTGAAAATAATGAAAATAATAGGCAATAACTAGGCAATAATACATATGCATAATAATGTTTTTTTTGTTTTTGGTAATTTATTAATTTGATTTAAATGTTTTGTTTTTGTTCTGGTAATTTATAAAAATATATATATTTTGGTAAGTTATGTTTTAATTTAATGGGTTTTTTTATGTCGTTGTTGCATCTAGAAATGTATATAATTGATCAAACCCAGAGAATGCTGCTGAAATGTTTCAAAAGTAAGCTATAAAAATGATTTAATTTAGTCTTGGGCTAATGTTAGGCAAGGCAAGGCAAGGCAAGGCAAGTTTATTTATATAGCACATTTCATACACAATGGTAATTCAAAGTGCTTTACATAGAAGAGATTAAAATAAGAATAAAAAAAATAAGAATAATTGAAACAGTTTAGAATAAAATAAAATAAAATACAGTACAAACAGTCGGACGCACAGTGGCACAGTGCTCATTCAGTAAATGCACAGCTAAACAGATGTGTTTTGAGTCTGGATTTGAATGTGACTAATGTAGGAGCACATCTGATCTCTTCTGGAAGCTGGTTCCAGCTGCGGCTGGCATAATAGCTAAAAGCAGACTCTCCTTGCTTAGAGTGAACCCTTGGTATTTCTAGCTGATGTGATCCTAATGATCTGAGTGATCTGTCGGGTTTATATTCAGTGAGCATATCTGCAATATATTGAGGTCCTAGCCCATTGAGTGATTTATATACCAGTAATAATACTTTAAAATCAATCCTAAATGTAACTGGGAGCCAGTGTAAGACCTGAGGACTGGTGTGATATGTTCATGTTTTCTGGTTCTGCTCAGAATCCTGGCAGCAGCGTTCTGTATGAGCTGCAACTGTCTTATGGTATTTTTGGGAAGGCCAGTGAGGAGTCCATTACAATAATCCACCCTGCTGGTGATGAAAGCATGCACAAGTTTCTCTAGGTCTTGACTGGAAACAAAGCATCTAATTCTTGCAATATTTTTCAGATGATTGTATGCTGATTTAGTTATTGCTTTGACATGACTACTGAAACTAAGGTCTGACTCTAGAGACACACCAAGATTCCTGACTTGATTGTTAGTGTTCTAATAAAGCATATTGTAGATTTTCTTCTAGTATTGTGCATCTTCTGCATGAAACATTTATTTAGAAGCATACTGAAATAACTTTACAGTGGAGAGGTAGTTAGTTTTGTGCTAATTTTGCCATGGAGCGAACACGGAGCGGGGTTTCTCTAATCCAGGAGCACGGAGCGAGCGATACTCTGGTTCTGACCGATCGCATAAAATCGCTTTTGTCGTTTAGTCAGTCCCTAAATTTTAGATATAAATGTATTTTAAAACTTGTGAGCAGATGATGAAGTGCACTAAAATCTTAAAAAGTAAATAAAAATGAATGTGGAAGGGTAGAAACACAAATTAACTGTAAAGGTAAGGGATAAACAATGCGTTTTACCAAAACTCATTGACTTGTGGGCCACATGCAGTCTTTGCTAAAGTACCAAACTGCAGCAGCTGGCACCCTCCGCTGGGCATTCTACACTGCTCCATCACCATACCATCCACCAATCCATCACATCTCAGCATCATAAGCTGTAATTCAAACTCTACCTGATATCTCTTTTTAAGGTGTAGCCACACAGAATTCCATCCACCACTGAGCTCCCAAACCAGGGTGGTATCCATCTCTTATCTTCCATGGGGGGCCTCAGGACAGCCTCTTCCACCATGGCATCACTCCCAGTGCCCCACTCGCTGCCATCAGTCACTGTCTGAGCTGATAGCTCCATGTGTCAGCTGTATGGATGACTGTCACTTACTTGTACAGACCTGCATCCCAATAAACTCAGAGTTACGGGGAATAGAATGGTTAGTCTGTTCGAGTATCATTGGTGTCGGGATAGAAAAGTGACTTATTTAGCCTCATTGCATCTCTTTTGTCAGTCACTAGCATTCTGCCTAACTATTCTTTGTGTTCCACAGATTCAACTGCTTTTGAACGGCATGGTGGTGAACAAATGATAACAGCAATAACATTTTTGGATGAACTATCCCTTTAAGGCTGTGAAGAGTTATTTAGGATGTTTTCATTATGAACAGATGCCATAGGACAGTTTGGCTTATAATTTGCAACAGTACTGCATTAAGGGATGAATTCCAACATTTGAGGATTTTTCTCTAAAAATGCCAAATGTGCCTTGTGCAATAATCTTTGCAGCCTTTTGTTTTAAAGTTGATGAGTGGATTTAGTGTTAAAAAAAAAAAAAGTTCTTAGACAAACAAAGACTCGCCAGTATCAATTGAGACCAAAATCCTGTCATTATTTGGGCCCCGGGAGGTCTTTTTCAGCCATTCAAATGATGACATTTCAAAGTGAGTGCCTATTGTTCGGAACTAAATGGAACTGAAAATGTACATGCCACACTGAACTGCTTGTTGAAAGTACAGTCCTCATGGCAGCAGAAAAGGCAAATCCCTTGTAATTGTGCCATTAGCGTTCCCATTCACTTCGGTCCAAATTGGCAGTAGTCACTCGATTGAAAGTCACGACAGTACCGGAGAGTTTCTAGGCTGTCTCTTATACAGCTTTATCTTTTATATTTCCTCGAAAATAGCTTTCATGCTGTGTGCATGAAAACCCTCATTTTTTCTCTAAATGATAAAAGAATTAACATGATAATCTCATAGACTTTAGCTTTGAATGCACAGACACTCACTCACAAAGATTGCCATTCCGTGCATGTGTCATGGGTCAAATTGCTCCTACACGATAAATCACCGCTCAACAATCACAAAATGCTAATTTCCCCCCAGCAAGTGATCTTACAACAATAATCAACCTACTGCATAAGTCATTTCTAACTGTAAAGTGTTAACACAAGCACACAAAGTCATCATTATTTCTGCTGTATAAAACTGTCTGTATCTAAATAAAAGATACAAACGCAAGGTTGCAACATTATTTGCAGAAACTTTGAGCTGTTCAATACATTTGCTCTAACAGGTTTCATCATGTACAGTAGTTAACAAAAGACCACTGAATATTTTCTGCTTATCATGATACCTTATGATTTGAATCAGGTTCACTTTGCCCAATCTAGCATTAGTAAAATACAGTGCCATTTGAGCCCTAGGAATCATATATGGAGATGTATAGATATAGTCACCACTGTACACTACTATATTAAAGTGTTTCAAAGTCTTCATCGCATCAGTCATCCTAACCAGCCAGGCCGTCATTGTCATATTCCCTGTTGTCTTTTGTTTTTGTGCTTTTATGTTGGACTTCTTTAGTTTCCTGTTTCCTGTGTTAGTTTTGTTGTCCTTGTAGTTTTATTCCTTGACTGAGTCTCTCTGATTGGTTCTCATTCCCTGATTGTTTCCCCTGGTGTTCCTTGTTTTCCCTTGTGTATTTAAGCCCTTGTTTTCCCGGTTTACTTAGTCAGTTTTTGCATCTTTTGTCTATGCTAGGTTTCCTGTGTTTTGCATTTCCTTTTATTCTGAGTTAGCGTGTTTATTTTTCAGTTTAATAATGCTGCATGTAGATCCTCATTCCTTGCCTGCCTCATGACAGCCATTTGCAGAAATAACAGATTCTAATTTTAACAGTAGATGGGATCGATGGAAATCAAGCTCCACCCTCTCGAGGTGGATTGTGAGATTGACAACAGTGTAGAGAAAGCATTGAGGGCAGCCGAGAGCCTCTAAAAAGTTGAGAATTCTCAGCTTTATGCAATTTTTCTGAGAAGATGGAAACGCTGGGCTTGAGCCAATCACTGTGAGCTGTAAGCTGTGATGTCTTTCAGAACTGCTTCAAAATCTACAAAAATGCTGAAATTTCTGCTGCATTCAGTGCTTTACTCACGTCTTTATATTTAATTCTGACTTCAAACAGACTTCAAATGATGATTGCATGCATTCATTGTGGAACTACTAAGGCTGGGTAAGTAAACTTGTAATAAATCAACACTGTTTATACATTGTGGGCATTCAGAAATGAAGCTGGTATCTTTCCAACTGTAATCATGCATATATGAAATGATATTATTGCTCATGTACTGAAAACCATGATAGACCATACATACTGGCTTTGCATATAACAAACACGCTCCAAAGCAGTAGCTCTCAGGCATAGTGAGGGGTGATTAGTGGAGTTATTCCACGCCAGTGTAAATGTACGCTTGGAGCAGAAAAACTTTGCTCAAAAGCCACTTTTGTCATGGTAGAGCGATTGTCGGCTGCTTTCTCAATGGCTTATAGTAAGAGTAGTATGTAGGATGCCATTTCAAACACATCCTGTTATTGTTTATAGTTCACAGTCAATCGAAACATCATAAACGTGCATAATTATAGTCAGAAAGATCCAAACTTAATTTCCAAATGCCCACAAGTATATAAACTGTGATGTACTGTGCTTTTTCAGCTAGCCACAGTATTTTCACAATAAATGCATACAGTCTTCATTTGTTACGTCCGTTTGGAGTCTCACTTTTGCTCACCCAGCCACAGTATTGTCACAATGTATGAGTACAATCATCTTTTGAAGATTTAAAGAACTGAATCCTGCAGAAACTTCATGATTTTCAGATGCTGAAGTGCTTATGACAAATGTCACTGTTTGCAGCTCACGGTGGTTTGCTCATGCCTGGTGTTTTCAGCTTCTCATTTGCTTAAAACTGAGAATCCTTCTCAACTTTTTTTTGATGCTTTTGACCACCCTCAACGCTCCTCCACTCCACTGTCAATCCCACAATTCTCCTCAAGAGCGTGGGGCTCGACTTCCATAGGAAAGCATTAAAATGTTTGTTCCCCTTCGTTCAAAATTTGCCAGTGAATCGTATAGCAAGACATTCTGACTGAATAGTGAACCGAACTTTGCATAATGTAGCAGTGTAGCTTTTGTGTATGCAGTGTATGCATACATTTTTTTTAATTATTTTAGTTATTATTGGGCTGAGGATGGAGTATGTATCTATTCATCAAAGTATAATAATGCCACTTCTGAGCACCTCAATGTATTTATTTCCTGCATGCCCAAATAGATGTATTTTATCATGTGATGTATGAAAATGACACTTTTGTATTACAAGAAAAAGTGCTGAATTCGGTCTCTGAATCCCTAAGCTGACATTTAGTTGGTGATGCACTGTGATATGGACCGTCTCTGATACAAACTTTGTTTTACATTATTTTCTGTGGTCCATTCATTGCGACTGCATTTATCTCCCAGGTTACCCTTCTTTTTAAGTCTCTGTTAGTCTCTCTGAGATGTCCTTTTATACCCCCACACACGCATTAGAGCCATATCATTCATCACATGCTTTCAGAGAGAGTGAGAAATGCAGGATGCTCTGCTAATACATTGACAAAAGTTCCCAAAATAGTTCATATTGGAAATGGTTAATTAGAAGCTAAATTATTCAGTTAATTTATATTAAGCTAATGAGTCCTGTTATTGCTGAATATTTCATAAGGTCTGTCAAAATGTAACAAGTTAAGATTGGTCAAATAAAAATGAAAAATGTGCCTCCATTAATTTGTCATCAGTACAATTGTCCATCAGTGAACATGATTAAATGCTACAATTAGTTGCACAAATTCTGAGTCTGTGGAACATATTTCTGTATTTGCCTTGATTAGAGTGTGTGCTTAATGTTCTCCCATTACTTTTTAACACCGACATATTCTCAAACAATATAAGCTGAATCTACCACTCACATACTCATTGTGCATCTCTACTAGCTAAGATAATTCAAATGTTAATATTTCAGTATTCCAACCTGAAGTCCATTCATAAAATGTTTTGCCCTCCTAATGCATTCTGCAAAGTGTCTGTTTTTAAAGAACTGTGATGCCATACTTAATTTTATGAATTTAGAAGGGACAATAATAGTTGTTACAGTGTTGATCTTAAATGCAAGAAGGTGAATAATTGGTACCTTCTTGCACATGTCCAGCGTTGCACTTAATTCATTGTCGCTTTATACCTGGCTGCTACATCAATAACTGCTATGTCCATAGAACAGTATTTCATAGTATGTTATGTTTAAATTCGGCATTTTAGAAAGTGTCATCTTTTTGCACTACTCCGATTAGAAATGTCTCTTACTGTACCTATTGTCCTGTTCTTTTTTAGTAATTATTGTACTGTCCTGTACTTCTTGCACACATTTGCACCTGCACTGTATGTAGGAATGTGTTAGTCTTATTTAGTCTGTGTAGTCTCATGTGGTTCTGTGTTTGTCCTATGTTGATTTATGTAGCACCATGGTCCTGGAGGAACATTGTCTCGTTTAGTTGTGTACTGTACTAACTGTATATTGTTGAATGACAATAAAAACCACTTGACTTGGAAAAAAAACCATCATATCCTCAGTCATTTACAGTACTTCCTTGGGAGTTTGTGGCTATGGTTAGGTTGAGCTAATTCCCAATAGTAATTATATGTGCAAGCAATCTAGTTTACAAATCTGAATTTTGCATGCCCATTAGATTGCCTTGTGTTAGATTACCACATAATCTTACATTTAATACCATATGTTTTTCATTTTGCACTTTTATATAGGTCTGTGCAATGCCTACAGGCACTGTAGGAGTCAAGTTTCACATATACATTTTAAAATAGCACAAGCAAAACCAGCACAAATGCAGTTCCAACTCTATTTCCATTTTGAACCACACAGAGGCAGTATATAACAACAAAGCACAGAAAAAGGATGCTGGCACACTCTATGTATTATTTTTCTATGAAGACGAAAATATGAAGAGCAGAGTCCTATATATTGCAATACATATTTGAATATTTCCTCCTGATTATGTCTATTTCTGTGAATTTTCTTTTTCCTGTGCAAAATAAAACTTCAACAATGAGGAAAAGCCACTCGACTTGGCTGTTCTTCTCTCTGCATATTAGAAGACAAAAAGTCTGCATTTGTTTTTCTGTTGTTGTTTTTTAGCAGCTAAATTATTCAGTTCATTTATATTAAGATAATGAGTTCTGATGTTGCTGAATATTTCTGTCAAAATGTAACAAGTTAAAATTGCCTCTATTAATTTGTCATCTGCACAATTTTCAAATATTCCATTTAAAAGTGATTCAATGTCATTGAGCATAAATTGGTTTTATATTGCTTAGGTTAAGAATATTTTCTAAAAAATAAACTATCATAGAGAATATATAAGGGCATTTCAAGTTCATCTTACAACATAAGAAAACCTTGTTGTTCAGACATACAAAGCACATTTTAAAGACTTCAAAGATATTAAGTCCAACTTAAATTTCATAGAAATATTGTGTTATCTTACTGTTTATACAAAATATGCTTACATTTTTCACTAAATTATATAACAACCACCACTGTAGCTGTAATGGGTAACCACATTTCTTCACATTGATCAAGAGATAGGCTCATCACCATTCTTTAGGACTTTTTTTCACAATAGAATAACTGAATTTTAATTATATACTTCCTAATAAAATTTCTATATGATCAATGTGTAAACAAAATGCTGATTTTGTTTGTGAGTTCCATTCAGCTGCATTCTCTCTACCAGAGTGGTAAATGGTGCCTTTTTAAGATAAAAAATTGTAATAGAACTACCAAGATTTACTTTCTTATACTTTGTCCAGTGTTAACAAAGTACCTTTGCCAACTTCTTGCAGAGTGTCCCAATAGAACTGGCACTGGTCGACATCTATTTGAACCAGCCCGTCTGTGATATACATGTGCAGATTGGAATAAATGTCCTGAAACATAAGTTCAAAAGTTAATGAGGCAACACATATTGATGCATAAAATAATAATTTATATATTAAATATAAAAACTCTTGATAAAATAGTACAGGTATGGTAGAGTAGATCTTTGAGTCTGCACCTAAATAAAAGCACCTTTATATATTTTTACAACTTCAGCAATCCATGAGTGCACCCCACACATGGGTCGTGAAGGATCAACAATCCCTTCTGCCCCTTGGTCCCATTCAAAACTGAGCTCACTGTTCTTACAAGAACTATTCAGATCTTTTACTTTTCAAAATGTTTAGTAGTTCAGTGCAAAGAAATTAGCATTGCCCAGAGGCGAGGGCTCATTCTTGTAGAAGTGTGGTAGCCGCTAGACCTGGTTGAATCCCAGTTCCAAGCTCCTCAATCCTGGATCTCATGTACTATGGGTAATATCCTGTGCAAAACACAGGCCAGGCAAACCACCCCAGAGTGAAGGCCAAGTATTGCTCTGTGGCCGCTACATCTTTAGGACAGCCAGGGTCCAATGGCTCCACCCAGTCACTGTTCACCTCCTTGTAAACATCTGAAATTGGCATTGTAACTATGCCAGACCTTGGTGTTGGCATGCAGCATGTTGTGGGCAGCTAAGTAGGCTGATATTCCAGGCTCTTTGATCCAAGGGACAATAATGCCATTCTCATGGCCTAGCTTGGCACAGACATAAGGCTTATTCTGTCCCCAAAAGTCTTAAAGCAAAACCTGGCATAACTTTTAAATACATCTGCAGTCGCTGCTGAGTTCCATTCACCAAAATCCTGTAAGGCCTGAGTTAAGTCAAAGTGGTACAATGTGACCATGTGGGTAACATCACAAGCAAGTCAATTTTAAGAAGAATATCTCAGCTCTGTTTCTATTCAATGCAAGTGAATGGTGGCCAGAATTCTGAAGGTCCAAAAAACATGTAAAGGCAGCATAAATGTAATCCATATCTTCAGATGCGATATGATAGGTATGGGTGAGAAACAGATCAGTGTATAAGTCCTTTTCTTTTACTATAAATCTCCACCTTTGACCAGCCCCAGCCAGTAGGTGGCGAGATGCACAAAGAATGCAAATTGTCAATAAAATAAAAGTGGAATGTAGTTGTAGAAGAATGTAGATTTTTAGTAAGAAAGGTACTTTCTAAATATTTCTAATTAATATTAAATTTTGATCTGTTCTTTATCGACACCAATCATATCTTATCTGAAGACACAGATTTAAACACTGGCAACTATTTAAAGTTAAAGAAAAATTACACCAACCTATCTTTTTGCTTCAGAAGACATTAATTGATTGACTGCAGTCATGTGCATTTAAACAGTTAAACCAGCCTGATGGCACCTGTTTACTTACATTATAAGGACCAACAGAGCTTCAACATTTTTCAAAAAATCCTAATTTGTGTTCTGCTGAAGAAACACAGTCATACACATCTGGGATGGCATTGGGGTAAGTGAATAATGAGATCATTTTCATTTTTGGTGAGCTTTTCCCTATCATATTTCTTAAGAACTCATGGATTTAACCACTGGGGTCATATGGATTACCTTTATGCCTACTTTGTCATTTTTGGATCTTCTGAGTTCTGGTCACCATTCACTTGCATTGTGAAGAAAACAGTCCTGAGATATTTTTTAAAAAAATCTTCGTTTGTGTGAAAGTAAGTCTTTCTTCAAACCATTTAGGATGGCATGAATGATGAGATAATTTCCATTTTTGGGTGAACTCTCTTTATGTGGTTTAGGTGACCATTCATACAAAAATGTTTTTTTTTACTTATTGGTAATCATTTGTTATTTTTTAAGCTGAAAAGCTGTTATTTTGGCGTATTATTTATATCAACACCTTGTGTTTGTGTTTGTAAATCCAATTTTCACAGATGAAAGAACAAAGTGTGGCTTTGGTATTTGACACTAAAAGTATAATTCCACTGGAATCATAATTTGGATTGACATGATTTGTGGTCTCATCAGGAAGGAGCTGTGACCAGGATATGGACAGATGGTAATTTTTGAGTCCAAGCTGTTGGATACATTTAAGGTCCTCTTCCCAGAACTGATAGCTGTTACAGGCTACATCTCCTGCCTGGTCCTCAAACACCCGCCCTTTGGCATGACAGAATGTGTCCCATATGCTGGGGCCATAACCGTCCAGATTCCAGACCTCTGCAAAATCGTTTAAGAAACTAAATGAAGCCTGAAGGATTTACACTACCAGTCAAAAGTGTGGACATGTGTCTTCTTTATTATTATGATTTTCCACATTTTAGAAAAATAATGCAGTCATTAATACTCTGAAATGACACAAATGGAAGAATGGGAATTATGTAGAGACCAAAAATGTTAAACAAATCAAAATTATTTATTTTAGAATAGATTCTTCACCCTTTGCCTAGATTACAGCTGTCTTTGCACACTTTGGCACTCTTTTAACCAACTTCACTTGGCAGTCACCTTTTGTGCTGTTTAAAAAATACTGAAGGAGTTCTATGTATGTTGGACACTTGTTGAATGTCTTTCCTTCACTGTCTGGTTCAATTAATTTATAAAAGAAATCCTAACTTGCAAAAGTTATGATCATCATAATATGTAACCATTTAATAGTATAATATAAATACAATATAATATAATGATATTTCATATTAAGTTATAAACATAATATGCAACTGTCAAATAAAAAAGTAGAACAGGTGTCTCCAAGGGGTTTGCTAGGGGGTTGACCGAGAACAATAATGTGACAAAAAAATAATTATAAAGGGACTGTTTACCAAAACATGTCATCATTTTCTCACCCTCATGCAATCCAAGATGTCACTTCTGCAGAACACAATGTTTTTTTTTTTTAGAAGAGTATCTCAGCCCTGCAGGTCCATTCAATGCATGTGAATTGTGGCCAGAACTTTTAAGGACCAAAAAGCACATAAAAGCAGCATATATGTAATCTATACAACTCAAGTGGTTAAATCCATGTCTTCAGAAGCTATATGTGTGGATGAGAAATAGATACATTTGTATGTCCTTATTTATTATAATTCTCCTCTTTCACATTCTTCTGCTTTTGATTTAGTTTTTTTGCATTCTTCATGCATAGTGCAACCTACTGGGCAGGGAGGAGAATTTCTCACATATCATATCTCTTCAGAACACATGGATTAAACCATTGGATTCATATGGATTACTTTTATGCTGATTTTATGTCCTTTTTGGTGCTTCACAGTTCTGGCTACTATTCACTTGCATTGTATGAACCTACAGAGCTATTGTTCTAAAAATCTTTTTGTTCAGCAGAAGAAAGAAATTCATACACATCTAGGATGGCATTATGGTGAGTAAATGATAAGACAATTATCCCTATATTAATATATTGTGGCGTTAGTAAAATGGCAACATAAAATCAAATTATTTAATTTTGTTTTATTAATATTTGTAAAATAGCTCAAGGATGGGACAAGGAAACCAGTGTCAACTTAAGGGGTATGTCTTTTTAATCTTTTTCAACTTCTTTCTACAAGTATGCAGAGACAGTCTTTTCTTCCTTCTCCATGCTCCGTCGCTCCTGCCCTTTTTATGCCGCTCTCCTCATGTTACTGCAATCAGGCACAGGTGTTAGTCATCATTTAGCTCAGGTGTGGCGCCCTTACCGCTTTCTCTCCCGGACGGGCGCTTGACCACGCCCCGCTGCCACATACCCCCACCGCCCGACTCAGGCCGAGGCGTCATCCGACCTGCCTACCACTCCCCCATTTCTGGAGAGGAAGTCAGCGGCAGCCATCTGCACCCCGGTCTGTGGACCACCTTGAACTTAAAAGGCTGGAGGGCCAGATACCAGCGGGTGATCCGGGCGTTAGTATCTTTCATCGCGGTGGAGCCACTGCAGTGAGGCGTGATCCGAGCAGAGGGTGAAGGCCCGCCCCAGCAGGTAGTATCGGAGGGTGAGGACCGCCCACTTGATGGCCAAACACTCCTTCTCTCGAGTGCTGTACTTAGTCTCCCTCAAGGAGAGCTTCCGGCTAATGTACAGCACCGGGCGTTCCTCTCCCTCCACCAACTCGCGAGAGCACGGGCCCAACCCTCTGTCTGAAGCGTCCGTCTGCAAAACAAAAGGAGAGAGAAGTCAGGTGCATGCAAAGCGGCCCCCACAAAGTGCAGCTTTAATCTCTGTAAGCGCCTGTTGGCACTGCTCTGACCACTGGACCGGATCTGGAGCCCCCTTTTTAGTAAGGTCAGTCAGCGGGCTGGTGACATCCGAATAATTAGGTACAAACCGTCTGTAATAGCCAGCCAGCCCCAGGAACTGCCTCACCCCCTTTTTGGTCTTGGGTCTAGGGCAAGTCGCATGTCGCCCGCGGTCTTGTCAATTTGGGGTCGCACCTGGCCATGACCCAAGTGGAACCCCAGATACCGTACCTCCACCGCCCAACCGCGCACTTTTTCGGGTTTGCCGTGAGCCCGCCCGCCGCTAGCGATCTCAGGGCGGCCCTCAGATGTTGCAAGTGCCGCTGCCAATCATTGCTATAAATGATGATATCATCTAGATAAGCAGCGGCGTAAGCAGTATCGCGGTCTGAGGATCCTATCCATGAGAGCTGAAGCGTGGCTGGTGCCCGAACAAACCGAAAGGAAGCATCCGCAATTGGTGTAATCCGAGCGGCGTGGTGAAGGCCGTTTTTCACGGGATATTGGTGTCAAGGGGATCTGCCAATAACCCTCCGTTAGATCAAGGTCGAATAAAACCGAGCAGAACCTAACCCGATCGAGCAGTTCATCAACACGGGGCATTGAGTGCAGCGTCAAATTTAGACACCGCGTTGACTTTTCTATAATCCACACAGAAGCGTACAGACCCGTCGCTCTTGGGAACAAGGGCGACCGGGCTGGACCAATCGCTGTGAGATTCTTCTATTACTCCCATGTCCAGCATCGCGTCCAATTCTTCGAACTATTTTCTTTTTATGTTCGAGACAAGCGATAAGAGCGACAGCGTACCACTACGCCCGGCTCGGTCTCGATGTGGTGTTGTATGATGTCTATGCGGCCCGGTAGAGGAGAGAACACGTCTGCAAACTCCTTTTGTAGTTCGGAAACCTCTGCGAGTTGGCGTGGTGAGAGGTGGTCTCCACAAGGAACGGGGTGTTAGGATCGCAGGCTTTGTTTACCTCGGTCCGAGCTCCGCCCTCTCGGAACTACCGTTGCCAGCGTCACAGAGGCCGCCTCTTCCCTCCACAATTTCAGGAGGTTGAGGTGATATATTTGGCAGCGCCCCTCTATCGATGCGTTTAACTTCATAATCAAGGTCCCCTACTGGTCGTGTGACCTCAAAGGGTCCTTGCCACTTGGCGAGTAATTTTGAGCTTCGATGTTGGGAGTAATACAAGCACTTTATCTCCGGTGCAAATTCCGTAGCTGAGCACCCCTGTCATACAGCCGGCGTTGGCGTTCTTGAGCCTGGAGCAAATTCTCCTGTGTTAATTGCCCCAGTGTGTGGAGTTTTGCTCGAAGATCAAGAGCGTATTGAATTTCATTTTGGCATTAGAAGGTCCCTCCTCCCAAGTTTCACGGATGGCGTCGAGGACCCAGCGTGGAGCGTCGTCCGTACAGCAGCTCAAATGGGGAAAATCCGTGGAGGCTTGCGGAACCTCTCGTACTGCAAATAACAGGGGTCTAGCCACTTATCCCAATTCCTAAGCGTCTTAGTGCGCGAATTTACTGAATCATATTTTTGAGTGTTTTATTAAATCGTTCCACCAGCCCATCCGTCTGAGGATGGTACACGCTAGTCTTGAATCGACTTAACGCCCAATAATTACGTAAAGTTAGCAAAGTGTTCGTGACATAAGCGTAGTGCCTTGGTCGGTGAGGATTTCTTTCGGAACCCCACCGGGAGATTATCTTGAAGAGTGCCCGGCAACACTGCGTGCTGAGATGTTGCTCAGAGGCACTGCTTCCGGATACCGCGTTGCGTAATCCACCAGGACTAACACAAAGCGATGTCAGCGTGACGTCCGTTCTAATGGCCCGGCGAGGTCCATTCCAATTCTCTCGAAGGGAACCTCGATCAATGGAAGAGCGCAAAAGCGCTTTTGGGAGTGGCGGTGGGTTTACCAGCTGACATTCGCGACGCGCCGCACACCACCTCGCGGGGCGTCGCCGCCAATGCCCGGCCAATAGAAGCGGGCTATTAGGCGGAAAAGTGTTTTCCGTTCCCCTAGGTGACCGGCCATAGGATTATAGTGAGCGCCTGGAAAACCATTTCCGGCGGCTCCGTGGAATCAACAATTGTGTCACCTCCTCCTTTGTTTGAGCGTCCTGCGTCACTCTATATAACCGATCTTTAATAACTGAAAAATACGGATATGAAATGGCGACACCGGCGGAGTTGTTGACCATCGATTACTCTCACTTGGTCAAAAGCATGCTTAAGGGTTTCATCCGTGACTGCTCCAAGGGAAGTCCCCTCAGGGAACTCCCTGAGAGGAGGGTGACCCCTCAGCCCCTTCCCTCGTCACTTCGGAGCAGCCGAGGGCGGCCCGGCTCCGCCTCCCTGCCAAAGCATCGCACATCACACACCTCTTCACTTTCATGCAGGACCCATCCGCACAAACTCCCTCTAATACATTTCTAAAATTCGGCCAATCAGTACCCAAGAACTAACCGCTGCCTCCACACTATGTTTTTCTCCCCGGAATTTGATTGCTAAAGTCACCATGGGGTACTTGTGAATATCCCCATGCACACACCTCACCCTCACCCGTTTAGCTGTGCCCAAAGCCCGGGTTGAACCAAGCGTTGGTGGATGGTGGTCTGATTACAGCGGTATCCATCAATGCTTGGTATGTACCCCTGGATCCTTACGGGACCGGTGCGCTCCAGCCCGACCGGGGGCAGCCTGCGGGACATCGGAGACCCGCACCACCGTCCCCACCTCCATCAGCGGACACTGATCCGGAAGTGGTCGGGTCTCCGCACCTCCAACAGACCGGCCCAGAAGCCCGCGGCGCACCCGTGCTGGCGAGCGCCACCACCTGAGGAGGAGGCGGCTGAAGGGCGGGGAAGGGTTAGGCGGGTTCTCCCACGGCCGGGAAGTTGGCCTGATGTATCCTCCACGCCTGCGAGGGGCAGGAGCAGGCCCTGGGGAGAGAGCAGGCGAGAGGGAACGGGGGAAGAAGCAGGGGAAGACACAGGGGAAGGGGAGAGAGAGAGAGGGGAGGGCTCATCTGCCCTCGGTATCGCCGCCAGGTGGTCCTCCGTGAGCTGAACAGCTGCCTCCAGCGGCGCCGGGCGGTGGCACTGGACCCATTCCGCCCGTTCTCCTGGGCAGTCTTTGCGTAAATTGCTCCAGTACCACCTGATCGATGACTCCCTCGGCGTCGCGGTCCCCATGAGCAGCCACCGCCGACAAGCGTCCGGAGCCGTTGAACAAGCGCAAGCGGGTGGTCGGACTTCTCCAGCTTCATGCTCGGAAGAGCTGGCGATTCTCTTCGGGCTCCGACCAACCCGCTGCAGAATGGCCCTCTTCAGGTCAGAGTAAGCCAGGAGGTTAAGTCGCTGGCAGTTGTTGTGCCGCTGAGCTGTGCTTCCCGGACAGGAGAGGAATTAGGCGGGCTGCCCACTGTTGGGCGGCCAGCCCCAGATTTCAGCCGTCCTCTCAAACAGGTCGAGGAAGGCCTCAGGATCATCTGCCACCCCCATCTTCTGTAACATGGGCGGGGGCAGCGTAGCGTGGGTGTCCGGGGTCGCGGCTGGGGCTGACGCAGCCTCCTGGCTGAGGAGGCTCCGGATAGCGAGTCGGTCCTCTGCCTGAGCCCGCATGACCTCGAAGAACAGCCGATCTTGATCCTGCCGGAGCTCAAGCAGGGATTGTTGGTGGCCTTGATGGAGATTAGCGAGGGACTGGAGGATTTCCGCCAGCTGGGAGGACTCTACGGGGCGACCTTGTTCCATCACAAAAAAAAATGGTCCCGGGTTTCTGCACCAATGTAAAATAGCTCAAGGATGGGACAAGGAAACCAGTGTCAACTTAAGGGGTAAGTCTTTTTAATCTTTTTCAACTTCTTTCTACAAGTATACAGTCTTTTCTTCCTTTCTCCTGGCCCGTTCGCTCTGCCCCTTTTATGCCGCTCTCCTCATGTTACTGCAATCAGACACAGGTGTTAGTCATCATTTAGCTCAGGTGTGAGCGCCCTTACCGCTTTTCTCTCCCGGACGGGCGCTTGACCACGCCCCCGCTGCCACAATATTATGCTTACTATGTTTTCTCACTGATCACAGTGTAAATAGGTAGGTCTTTGCACATAAGAATAAATAGATGCCTTTACATTTTAAGAAGGGGTTCCTTTCAAGGGGACAACCATATATGTGGGTCCTTGACATCAAAAGGTTTGAAAACCCCTGGAATGACGACTACTACTAGGCTACTTCTACTACTATAAATTAGGCTACTCCATTTACATCTCAGCTAAAACTTTTCATAAAGTGGAACATGGGTACTATCAAAATGAGATTTGCAAATCAAATTATTTACAAATATATTTTTTTAACTCAAACACAACTCTGTCCAGCATTCATTTGTGAATCACGCACATTTATTTGGGGATCGCTACAAGCATTTGTTGGTTTTGAAACAAATCTAGCATCAAGACATGCACACAAATCTACAAATAGGTGGACTCCACCCATCATCTACTCAAGCAAATCAGATTACGGCCACATTATTCGGATCAATTGTAGCACATTCTCTCTTCAACCAGTCTTGCTTCATTTTATTATCAGGGCGGGACCAGGGTCATAGCTCTCATGAGCATGGAATCAAGCATATAAAAATAAGTTCTAAGACAGACAGTTTACAGTTTATTTAAATTTGTATTGCACGTTCATTTCAAGACATGACATTGTAAGTGACATAATAAAGAGTCTCATTTTACACATTTTAAAAGATGTCCTTTATTGGCGATGGAACCACTGAGTTTGAGCAGGTGAGCTCAAAGTTGATGGGCAGTACACAGGGGAAAAGATGGCAGTAACTAATGAGTCAATTAGCACTGTCAAAACATGATGTTGTATTTTAGAAAGGGACCCCGTAGTAGTATATCCTAAAACTGTAACAAGTAGTTGCTGAGATGGGAGACAGTGGATCTAATTGCAGACTTTTAATGAAGATGCTGAAAGTGAAACAAAACAAACATGAAATCATAACAAACAAGAACTGACAATGAGGGAGAAAAATCTAAAGGGTATTTATACACAAAAGGGCTAATGAGGGAATGGAGAACAGGTGAGAACAATGGGGAACAGATGGCAATGATGAGGGCAGAAATGTAGTCCAGAGGAAATAGAAGTCAGAGGACAAAAACCACGTCAGAATAAGAGTCCTTGGGAACATGAGAGAAACACACTGTGACATCACCAATGGAAAATTCTGAGGGCGGAGCCGAGGGAGGCTCGACGAGGGCGGATGGAGCCGTGGAAGACTCTGAGGGCAGAGCAGTTAGTGATTTGGAACTGACCTCTGTGGTCGAGAGCACAGGCCTTGACTGGGGAACGACCTCCGTGGTCACGAGCACTGGCAGCAACTGGGGAACAACCTCCGTGGTCACGAGCACTGGCAGCAACTGGGGAACGATCTCCGTGGTCACGAGCACTGGCAGCAACTGGGGAACAACCTCCGTGGTCGCGAGCACTGGCAGCTACTGGGGAACG
This sequence comes from Xyrauchen texanus, assembly GCF_025860055.1. Taxonomy (NCBI): domain Eukaryota; kingdom Metazoa; phylum Chordata; class Actinopteri; order Cypriniformes; family Catostomidae; genus Xyrauchen; species Xyrauchen texanus. Next base: position 53,409,665 of record NC_068276.1, read on the forward strand.
ACCTCCGTGATCGCGAGCACTGGCAGCTACTGGGGAACAACCTCCGTGGTCGCGAGCACTGGCAGCTACTGGGGAACGAGCACCGTGGTCACGAACACTGGCAGCGACTGGGGAGCAGGAGATGTGGCCGTTGGCTCATTGGCTGTGGCAGACGTGGTCATTGGCTCATTTGCCGTGGCAGATGTGGGCATTGGGACGGATGAGCCTGGCAACACTGGCTCTGGGACGGACGAGGCTGGCAATGCTGGCTCTGGGACGGATGGGGCAGGTGTGGGTGTTTGATCGTTGGCCGTAACTGTGTGATAAACAGTCAGGGGTGGGAAGAGTACTGAAAAATAATACTCAAGTAAAAGTGCTGTTCCATCTTAAAAAAAAACATTTGTATGAGTAGAGTAAAAGTAACTGTCTTAAAAACTACTCAAGTAATAGTAAACGAGTAGATCATTTAAAAATACTCACGAGTAGTGAGTATTGAGTACCGTGTTGCAAAACTCTATGCTGCAATTAAAAAATGTTGCACACATACCGTAATTTACGTTCCCTTCTATGGCTGTTTGCCAGAAAGAATAATAAATATAGGTATTCAAATCAAAATCAATCAAATCAAATCACTTTACAGTCACACGACAGTACACAAGTGCAACAGTAGGTGAAATTCTTGTGTGCAGTTCCGAGCAACATAGCAGTCATGACAGTGACGAGACATATACCAATTACAATAAACAACATACTTACACAACACAATTTACATATCAAATGTACACATACTTACACAACACAATAATTATATACAATGTACAGTAGACAATACACACAATATAGAATACACAATATACAATAAGTAAGAGTATATGAAATATATATATATATATATATATAAGTAGTTGTATTGAGGAGAATATGTTGACAGTCCAGTGTGAGATTATAGATGAATAAAGTGCAGTGCTAATTATTGATCCTGATAGATCAAGTGTTCAACAGTCTGATTGCTTGGGGGAAGAAGCTGTCATGTAGTAATTATTGATCCTGATAGATCAAGTGATTTTATAGGTGTTTGTGATTGACAGCTTTTAAAATACATCACTTATCTATGATACTGTAAACACTACATTAATCTGATGGAATAAATAAATAAAAGGGTGACATGATTACAGAAATGAAGATGAAAAAGTTATTTTCAATATCATAATGTATGAAACAATTACATTAAAATCAGTTTATGTGCAGGGTCTAAATTTCCCTTAATGCCGACAGAGCATTATTGTTGTGCATAAAACATGTTCAAACAATGCAAGGAATGCATAAAAAATTGCTTGGTGCGGTATGTCCCGCACAATAGAGGGGGTAGAACATTTGTTCGGTACAGGGGCCACATCAGGCTTCAAAGGAATAATTCACACAAAAATGTTAATTACCTATCATTTACTCACCCTCATGCCATCTCGGATGTGTATGACTTATTCTTCAGCAGAACACAAATTAAGATTTTTAGAAGAATGTATCAGCTCTTTTGGTCCATACAATGCAAGTGAATGAGTACCAAAATATTTAACTCCAAAAATCACAAGTCAGCATTATGTTCTGAAGAAAGAAAGCCATAGACAGATGGTATGAGGGTGCGTAAATAGGAGAATTAAAATTTTTGAGTGAACTATTTCTTTAAGTAGCATATGGGGGCCACATTGTCCTCCTTTTGAGATACACTGTTCCACATTGATTTAGTTCCTGTATCTTTTAAGCCAAGAAATATTTGTATTCTCATTCCAATGCATGATTCACAATTTTCTGAAGTTTGTGACTGGTGGAATGTTCTGCTGAAGTATTGCTCTGCAAATGTTGATACTTTTCTATCAGGCATTGGAAAAAACATGATAAAGGCTAAGCATAATTATAAATTATTTTATCATCTCTACTTTCCTTTGTTCCTATGTTAAGAGAACCCACAAGAGAAAAACTGTTTCAGGCATTTGATGCAAATGAAACACACGTCCTCACTGCTTCAATATTTAATGTCGGTGGTTAAATCAGCTTTCTGTGCTTTAGCACCACCTGTTCTTTTGGCTTTGGGAACTGAAGCAGCTCCTGACATGTGATTCACAGCTCAAATATTACTGGTCGGGGCATTTATTTTGCAGGCCAGTAGAAAAACAAATTGCTTCGCTATGTCGCCATGCGATTCGGTGTGAATATTCGTTCCAGGTGTGAAGGGCTCTGTAGGAATCTATTGTTACCGCAAAAATTGTATTCACGCCAAGAAATTGCGCCGAAGGTTTGAGCTTGGTGTGAAAAGGTCTTTAAAGGGAGTAATGTGATACAAATATTCACTTATGCCTTTACTTTTTATTAAAGCACTGTTTCAAGTCTGATGAGAGCGTCAGCACTCCCTGCCCATGATGTCATCGCACACAAAGAGTCAGAAAACAGCCGTGTAAGGTCTTTTGGTTTACTAAGCCAGGTTTGTAAATTTTAGGTTTATAGGTTTATAATTTCTTAGTGACTGTATAAGTTTGACACTCAATTATAGAAAATCTGACATTTTAACAACTGTTCTAAATCACACCTTTTAAATTGTGCTAATCGTATCGACAACATATGAGAAAGATTTATGCTCCTTTCTGAATAATCTTCACTCGATGCACATTCACTGCACATAAGGCAATGTTCTCTTAAGAGAGTCCTTCTATACCTTTACCACAAGCAGCCTGTCTAAACTTGTTTGGAGTGCAGTGTGAAGAGTCTTTTGTGAGGGCTACAAAAACTAATGAGTACTTACACAATGGCTCAAGAATCTGTTAGTATTGTGTTGCATTTTGTTGGATGGTTTTGTAAAGGGGAAGCCATTACCTTAAAGGAACTGGATGTCCTTTTGTCATGTACAAACTTTCAGAAGTGGGTCAGTTTTCTCTTATGTGTTTGAGTTGTTGACAGATACTTTTTATTATTTAAGACTTAAAGATATTTAGGTTAAACATGTATATTGACGTATAAGGGAGGGTGTATATTTTTCATAAGGTTTTCATCATTTGGATCATCTTCTAGCTTCATTGCCTTAAAGGAATTGCTCATCTAAAGTCAGATTTTTTTTTTCATGATTAAATAATCCAGCAAAGAACATATAGGCTACCATTTGACTTTCCAACTTCAGAAAGTTGGTAATTGACAAACAAGATTGTCTGAGGTGATACAAATCACTTTGTGTCTATGTTGATTCCACAATTAAATTGTCTAATAGTATTTTCTCTCTCTCTCTCTCTCTCTCTCTCTCTCTCTCTATATATATATATATATATATATATATATATATATATATATATATATATATATATATAAAGTTTTGTGTGGTGTAACCATTAAGTAAAAGGTATTAAAACCTTTCCTTGCACTTTGAAAACATAAGCATGTATGCAACTTAATTCATTAGAAAAAAGGTTTAAACATTTTTCAATGTGATATATTTGACAAATATCATGCATTTTTAGTCAAGAATATCAATATCAGAGTTACATTGTATGACCTGAACAAAATGTGCCTTTTCATAAAAATGTCAAAATATTGATATTTAAGGATATTACCAAAGAAGGTTTTTTTTCCTTCTAAAACTAAAGGGGTCTAATTAAAGGGGACCCTTTCTGTTTTTTTTTTTTCACATTGTAACAAAATGGCTTATAATATATATAAATCATGTAAAAAAATAAATAAATAAAGAAATAATAATAAAATAATATTCTGTACAACTCATACCAGCACTTTATTTTTCGAATTTGTTATATTTTTTCCAATTTATTTATAAATGTATTTTTTACTATCTCTGGATATGTTTGACTTTAGGCCCCACAAAAAAAAAAAATAAGATAAATGACACTGAACTGCAGTAACTGAAAATATATTCATCATAGAAAGGATATATTAAAGAAATTATTTTGAGTGAATTGCAATAAAAAAAATAAAAAATAAAAGTTTCTTACACACCTGATGGTTCAAATATCACAGTCAAGACTGAATTTCACATTTTACAATGCAACCAAGTCTAGAGTGCTTTTTTTTTTTTTTTACTAAAATAAAGTGTAGGCTATCAGATAAATTAGACATCAAAATGTACATCAATTACATTAGATGACTCCATTTACAAATCTTCAGAAAATATATTTCACAGTTTTTTTTTTTTTTATCAACTGCTTTCAATATTTTGTGAACAAAATGTAATCAAATTGTCTCCTACATGTGGCAAAAGCAAAATTTCCCAACTTTAACTTAGTTTAAACTCAAATTCAACCAGACAGGATCAGTTGACTGGAGCAGCCCGCAAACCTCTGATGACGTCATGAGAGGAAATGGAACATGGAGCACGGGGCTCAAAGAAGAACACACTTCTCAATGGATTGAACGGCTCTGATCATATTCACGGATTTACCATCTGATTGCACTTTGTGGCTTTGGATCACACATTCCTCCTGTATGTTTCGTGCAGCGAGCTTACTATGAACAATCTCTAAGTAAAAAAAACAACTTTACGCCTCCAGATTCACAAGAGTGGTTTTATTGTTCGGCATGCGGAGATATCGCGTTTAACGATCCGTTTTTGGGAATTATAGAATAACTATCACATCGAAATCGTTTCGCTTTAATTTAAACGCACTGTGGCAAGCCAAATGTGCATCCGCATTGCGCACAGAAAAAGTTTATGTGATCAGATTTCCTTGAGTTTGTGAGACTGTTATCTTGGGATGGTTGCAGCTGTCTCGTAGAAGAAGTGAGATCAACACTTTGACTGGCAACAAAGAAAATGTAGCGAGTTTTAAGTAACATATTATCAGTTGGGCTGCTTCTTTGCGCTATAAAGCATCGGAAACTTGCCGTTTAATCGACCGATATCAGAAAGCTGTAGAAGAGATGGAAAACAAAAGAGGATATTCGACCTTTTCTTTTCGGACTGGAAGTGTTAAATCTTAAAAAAATCAGTCAGTATTTTGACCATGACTTAAAAGTACTGACCTGTGTCTTTGACTATTTATTTTGATGGCTATTGACGAATATTTGTGTCAAAGATCGAGAGGCAGCGTTTAGATAAAAACAACAACAACATAAGGCTTCTGGGCTGTTTATATGCTAATTGAACCCACTTTTCTCGCCTGTGTATTCACAACGAAGAAAGGAGTAATGTCGGTGGGCGCTACGTGCGTCCTTTTCCTGGCTTTTGTGCTGCTTCGAGGCGCGAGCTCTGCAGGATCATCTGAATGTAAATCATATGATGAACGCTCTAGAAATGCAGGGAAAAGCTCCCCGTCTGTGGCCACACTGGACAGGAAAGTGGTCTGCAGCAATATGGAACTCCATCAGGTGCCTTCGACAGAATCATTTCCCAACAGGACAGTCTCACTGTAAGTCAACACCCGTCTATCATGCATTAGGCCTACACCATTTGTCATCTCAGAATTAACAGTAGGACTGTATATCTACGTGCATTTCGTCTCGCCAGTTATTAAAGCCCCGTTAAAGAGAAAGACACCAACGTAACTTCCCATGTCCCGCACTTTGGTAGAGGTCAGACTGACTAACAAAAGTATAAAATCAAAGCCAGTGGGTAAAACATTTTTAATTGATGTTTATGAATACATAGTTGAGCTCCTATAATAGCATAATGTCTATTCAAATGAGAGGTTTTCTATCTACCTCACTCATACGTGGCATATATCTGCTACTTGGGGGTAACAAATATTTGTACATATAAAAAATATATTATTATTATTTTTTAATGTGTGTGTGTGTGTGCTTATATATATTTAAAATACATTTGATATAATATAGTGTAAAATAGGTTGAATACTGTGCATTGCTTTTAGGTCTAGCTTGAAAATGTGTCCATTTATCAACATTGTCAAATCAAATACTTATTCAAAATATGACATGTTTGTCCTTTGTTTTTAATTCCTAATTTATGTCACGGTTGTTAATGCAAATATGGTATTTTGTATATAAGTTATAGGCCTAGGCCTAAGCCTAACATTATGTATACATTACATATATGTATATATATATTCATTATTTTTTTTTTTTATACACACACACACACTAATATAAACTTTTGGATATATTACTGTATTCTGGAAACATTTTGATACATTACATATATTCTATGTATTTAGTGTCTGTTTACCCTTGATTTAAAAAAAAATATAAATGTACTCAGTCTAGAATCTAGAAAGTTTTAGAGTCTTTATAAAAAAAATGGATCTTAAACATCTTGTATAGGTTTACCTTTTATTATATTTAAGATGGGTTTTGCCATGGAAGCTGTCATGTTGCTCAAAAAACAAAGCAATATTATGCCTAGAAAAATTAAGTGGCTTAACTTCCCACTGTTCTCTATGTGTGGCTGGTAGTGCAGCCTTATAGGGTCTAAATACAAAAGCATACCACGTGACATTGTCTTTCAGAGATGGATGCCATGGCATGTCTGAAAGCCTGAATGGTACTTTCATCTTTCTTCTTATGCTGAGTGCACTGAAAGAGCAAATGTGAAAGCACACACTTTGACCTGGGTGAAAATAAACACTGATGAAGCCTTGATTTAGGTGTGTATGAAAGTGAATTTCTGTTTCTAAAAGCTTATGTGTAGACATTTGATCATGAAGCTTAGATTGAAAATACAATTAGTTAAAGGGATAGTTCTCCCAAAAATGAAAATTCTCACATCATTTACTCACCCTCATACCATCCCAGATGTGTATGACTTCTTTTCTTCTGTAGAACACAAATTATGATTTTAAGGAAGAATGTTTTAGCTGTGTAGGTCCATACAATGCAAGTGAATAGGTGCCAAAATTTTGATGCACCAAAAAGCAAATAAAGGCATCATAAATGTAGGGATGTTCGGAATGACTAATTTCACTGGCGTTTAAACAAACTTTTGGATTTGACTAGTCTATAATGAAACCAACTTACAGAAAACAGTAAAAATGCTAAATTCAGCTGAAAGTGGATAACTTGCTTGCCTGCGTTATCATCATTGTACATTGTACATTTAAATATAGAACATGACACGCTTTCACCATATGTTAATTATAGACAAAACAAAAGCTAAAAAAAATTTCCGCAAGAATGAAAGCGCGAGAGAAAGTAGGCAAAGACCCGCCGCAAGAGCATCCAAGCACAGAATGATCGGCTTCAATCAAACAGCTCTGTTTTTACTGTAGATGTCATAAACTTTTTAATTCAGGTTTATTTATTGAAAACAATTGAATACTGCAGGACTAATAGTGCAACCCTAGTAGCCTATTCTAAATGTAATTCAAGTAAAAGTTACTTATTAAAGTAACATTAAATCAGTCAGGACACTGTTGAAAATAATTAACAGGTATACTAAGCCAAATCTATGAGAGAGAAAAAAATGCTCTGAAAAGTTGCGCATTTCACGACGTGCAGACGTGCATTAGCCATTGATCTAATATGACAGCTTTTAAAGAACTTTAACCAATAACAGTTACATGTAGCCTAAAATAAACCTAATGTATCCTAAACATGATGTGCAGACAGAATCAAAGATAGTAGTCGGCACCTTGTTGAAAGTAGCCTTTTTAATCAGCAGATTTAAAAAATTGCATTCCTAGCCTAAAACAGTCCTTTTCTAGCCTACTTAAGCAAAATGAACATGTCGACATAGTCCAGTGAAAGACGGGACTTGACACACCTGAGGCTGCTATCCTGCACTTGAAAAAGCCAGGTCGGCAGGGAATTAACTTATAAGCACGCATAGATTTAAAGAAGACTCAAATGTGAAAACATCCAACTTTCAAGCCATTCATTTCCCGGACCACCATCGAAGTGATTTCATAGCTTCTTAACTTTGCTGAGTTTGCTGAGCTAGTCTAGCAAGAGGATATATTCCTGCGCACGCCGCAAGAGAGTGAGGGAAGAAGAACGTGCAGCCTGAGGTGAAATTAAACTTTGTATCTGTTCCAGATATCCTCTTTTTTTTTTTTTTCAATAATTTTTGTGTTATTAATTATATTTAAAAAGTGTAACATAAATATGACATTAATTTAAGTACAGCCTCTATAAAAATATAATGTCAAACATAAATGGATAAATTCTCCCTGCCAAGTAGAGGGCAATATGCATGAAGAATTTGAATCACCAAAAACGAAGAATTTCTCACCCACACTTACCATATCACTTCTGAAGATGATAATTTAACCACTGGAGTCTTATGGATTACTTTTATGCTGAGTTATGTGATTTTTGGAGCTTCAACGTTTTGGCACCCATTCACTTGCATTGTATGGACCAAAAGAGCTGAGAAATTCTTCTAAAAATCTTCTTTTGAGTTCAGCAGATGAAAGTAAGTCATATACATCTGGGATGGCATTAGGGTGAGTAAATGATGAGAGAATTTTCATTTTTGGGTGGACTATTCCTTCAATGTGGAAGTTTATTTCTGTTTCTCCTCATTGATGTTTGGTGAAGCTTGAAGATTGTAAGTTGGTCCCCTTGAATGAGACATCTAATTAAAATTCAGCAATGTGAAGTTCTCAGTCTCCGTACTGAAAGTATCAACATAACAATGTGCAAACTTAACTTAAACTCCACTGATTGCTTCTCGGTTCCTTTGCCATAGTTCATCCATTTGCAGAGAAGTGTGTTGGGTTGGGGAATGTAGACCCAGCAGTTTTGTCACTTTGCATGATCTTTTCTTCGGACTGATCTCACAGTGAAACTGGAAACAATAGGTTGATTTTTCTTTCAGTCTGTGCTTACTGAAATTCAAAACACTGCCCCCAGTGGCCAAAGTGGTAAGTGTTGTTGGGCATATGGGCACATGTGAGCTCCCATTTTCTGGCTGAAATGTCCACAGAGTGGTGACATGGAGTGCCATTTTTTTTATTTTCCTGGTCAATGGCTGTACTGACATTGTACTCAAATGGCTTTCATGTGCTGCACAAGTCTGTTGGGTATACTGCAGTCTTGTCACATTTGAACTTTTTGTTTAGCCTCCCATTCAGTGCATGTAAACACGCTGCATGACCGTGAGGGAGGATTACATCAAGATGTAGATTGGAATGCAGGTGCAGAATTTATTTAAATGGTCTACTCCTCTTGCGCTGTTGCTGGCATGCTGCTGCCAATGCTGGCATGTGTGCCATAGGTTTCTGACCCCTGTTTTATAGGGTAAAATGCAACCTCAGAATTGTGCTCGTCACTAATTATGCAAATGTGATTACTTCCTGGTCAATGCTGGATCGTAACATGCTTCTGGTTGCTTCACAAGGGAAGGTAAACATGCTGGAGCCAATGCAAAAGTGTCTGATGGGAGATGCCACTTGTCAGTGAGTTGCTGTTCCTAGGGTACCGAAATCTCTGAAACTTCATGCAGACTTCCCATGTGATCATGTTGGTTTTCTTGGGGAGGGTTCTCCTGTGGAGAGGATGTGATTGGATGTGCACACATTACCAGGCTGTGGCTATCCATGGCTGGAGTCCTATTGCTACTTTAAACCTTTACTGATGCTGAAAATGAATAACATCCTCAATCTGATGGGGGAAACCCTTTACTTAACACATATTTGTGGGGTTAGCAGGTTTATTGTGCCACCCTTTACCAGTGTTTAGAAGACAGTCTCCATTTAAAAACTTTAAAAACTAAAGTGTATTTGTTTTTTTATTTTATAATACTTTAAAAAAAATATTGATCCTATGGTATTTATTTTATGTTTTTTGGGGTTTTATATACAGCATGTATCAAATGGCTATATGTGACATCTACAAATTGCAAGCATCAGAGCCCCCATTACATTACATTTTCTTCTGTGCAGGACAAAAGTTGACATTGGCATTTACTTTTACCACACTGCCATTATGCTTGAACTGCTGTTGTTTCAGAAATTATTTGTCATTTAATGGTTACTGCTTTACCTCACCTCAAATATCCAGTTGATGGCTTTTTCTTAGTGTCCGCCCAACATTGATGAAGCATTTTGAATTGGAACAAAACGGCTTCATAGCAATTCTGTTGTAAATGGAGATTGTGTGTGCAGCTGTCTTTAAACATGAGTTTAGTTGTAGAGTTTGGGCTTCTAGGGAGCTGTTGAAAGTTACACCTGGACTGAGCTGTCCTCCCCAAAGCACACCTGGTAACTGTAGAGAGAGGGATAGGTTTCAGACAAGCTGCTTAAAGTTCTTTAATTGTTTCAGTTGATTACCTTAATCTTTCACAGTTGAAACTCAGCTATAGAATGTCCACTTGTAAAATAAGAACAATACAGAATTCTACAAGATCGAAAGGTATAATAAAGCAATTAGGGCTGCACCCCGATAGTCGACTAACCATTAGTCGATGAGAAGAGTCTTGGTCGACCAAGTTTTGATTGGTCGGTTTGTCCAGGAGAAAAAGAAGAAAAAAAACTCAGCAGGAAACCGAAGAACACCGGTATTACCGCTGGTTGGACGTTAGGTGGTACTATGGGATAATTTTTGTTAAGCAGGGTTAGGGTTATGTCTACACAATAAAGCAAGACACCTTGATTTAAAACTTTTAACTTTTATTTATTTTAACTAAAAGTTCAAACAAAACTGGAATAAAATAAGTGCATTAAAATGTATTGTTTGTGGTCTTTTTGAAAGATGGCTTTACAACAGTTTTAATTTAATTTTAATTAATTTAATTTAATTAATTTAATTTGACCAATTGTCACACATTATACATACATTTCTGCATATACATGGTGAAATTATTTATTTTTCACATATCCCAGCTAAGCTGGGGTCAGAGTGCAGGGTCAGCCATGATACTGGCCCCTGGAGCAGATAGGTTCAAGGGCCTTGCTCAAGGGCCCAACAGTGGTGTCTTGGTGGTGTTGGGGCTTGAACCCACGACCTTCTGATCAGTAACCCAGAGCCTTAACCGCTGAGCCACCACTGCCCCAACAGTTGATAACATCTCTCTGGCAAAGAAGCTTCATCTGTGCATTCTCTACCCGCCGGCAGGTCTGGGCGATAAAACTATATCAATATTTATCGCGATAAAAAAACTTCACGATATCGACGATATGCTTTTGAGTAATTTTCTATATTTAGCCTGTGTTCTACATCTAGACATGCGTGTTGCTAAAAACACTAGCAGTTTGGCTTTCTTATCGTATGTTTCCACTGGCACTTATTACAATTTTTAATCAAATTAATTACATGATGTCCCGATTAATTAATCACATATACAAATATTTGCTGAGAAAGCCCCTCATATAACAATAATTCAATATATAATGATGAAATAATTATACATAGTTATCTTTAAATATTTACAAATTTTATATATATATATATATATATATATATATATATATATATATATATATATATATATATATATATATATATATATATATATATATATACAGATAATTAAAATGTATTACATTCTTGTGGCAGAAGAGTTCATCATTGATGAGACAATACAAAAAGCGGCTTTAGAATACAATGTATTGTTTACTACCATATTATTGGTCATAAGTCAATCTTTGACATACAGTTCACAGCAATCCATTTCACAAGTGAATTTGTCAATCAGTTGGAGATTTATTATGAGGGCTTGTTTAAGGACCCGTCAATTTCAACACGCATCAGACATGCTTGTGAATTGTCTCTGGTGCGTTGTGTCATAAACATAACATTTTTAGGTCACTGTGTCAAGTTAAATATAGTTTAATACTTAGAACACATCTTGAGATCCCTTAGTTTGAATTTGCGCTCCTTCAAGTGTTTTGAACGCAAGAATGTAACACAAGTTTGCGTTGTTCTGCCTACTGAAGTGTTTTCTTCACTGTATAAACTGTGCTTTGCCACACAGCTGAGATTTCAATTACTGCCCTCTGGAGTAAACAGGTGTTACTACAAGCTTGCATTTCTTAAGCTGCGTACACACTGCCAGCGACTTTGTTGCTGCAGGTCGCCAGTGGCTGGCGGTGAAGTCGCTAGTGGGCGTTCCCACTACTGGTTGCCTAGTAAGGTTTATAAATGACATTCACGGATGTCATTCCATTGCTCTTGACAGCAAATCGCTTTTCTTGGCGCTAAAAGCAAACATTTTGGAGGGAAAAGACTAAATATAAATGGAATCAGTACATAAAATGCTTCATATCAAAGATGAATGAGAAACAAGGCGTGCTCTTTGCCATAGCGGCTGTTTATCTGCGGCGAAAACGCAAACGCCGGTCTGTCTGGGTCCACAAAACCATTAAATCTCGGAGTCAGCACGGCGAGTACCACTGGCTGGTGCAAGAGCTGTGGCTGGATATACCATATCCATATGATAGAGCACTGGAGAATTGCTAACATCAAGAATTAGCCTTTCATCCATCTTTCCGTTACTGCAGGAGCTGAGAGAGTAAGAGAGAATAAAGTTGAACTTGTCTCAACTTTGTCGCTTCACTGGACACGCCCACATCTAGTCGCCAACGGTCGGGACAGCTCGTGTCGCCGGAAGTCGCTGTGCTCTCATTGAAAATTATTGGGATGGAGTTGCTGTCGCGCATGATGTCGCTGGCAGTGTGTACGCACCTTTAGGAATCTTCTTTATGGGCATGTGATTAAATGAGTAAATATTTTTTACGCGTCATTTTTAAAAAGATTACTCGCACTGAATTAACACGTTAAATCGACAGCCCTAAAATATATATATATATATATATATATATATATATATATATATATATCATTAAATCGGAAACCTCGGAGCTGAGGCATTAGTGAATATTCTCGCTTTAGTGATTTTGCATTGAAAATTTTATCATTTATTTAAAAAAGAAAAACTTAAAATACATTTCTAAATTCAAATCGCACTCCAAACGAAACGAAAACGCAAATAAATAAATAATAAAGTGATAAAATATTTATACATATATATATATATATATATATAAGTAACCACCTTTCCATTTACCTTCAGGCAAGTATCCTTCTAAACATGCAGGCAGAAAATTTCTCACACAAATGAAGACATAAAAACAATTATAAATGTAAAAATAAGTATTATAATGATGATAATAAACACTGAAATATAAATCATGCTTCGAAGTGAACGTGTTTTTGTATTTTTTTTATATATATTTTGTAATATTTTATACAGTTTGTATTATTTTATAGGCTGCAGAGTTGCATTCACAATAAACTGCTCTGTGGAAATTAAGTGAACTGAACTCAAAGCCCCTCTTGATCTGAGTTTTCTGAGGTCATTTGCAGCGCTCATAAAAAAAAAAAAAAAAAAAGACAGAAACAAAGTGTGAGATCCTTAGATGAGTGTGTTCCTCGAGACTGCCAGTCTCTGTATCAGCGCGTCATATATGCGCATAGACGGCTTTTCTGTCATCTGTTCTTAAAATAATAATAGTGTTTCTTCAAGCGCGTGTCTTTGTGTCTACGGGCAAATTATTTGTAATATTAATTTGATAATAATAGTCTAATAATAATATTATTTTAATAGATGAATGGGAAAACAAACCAAATATCATCTTGACATCTTCCTCTTTTGTAAGTCGCTTTGGATAAAAGCGTCTGCCAAATGAATAAATGTAAATGTAAATGTTCTAAGGCATCAGTAATTGGCGGTCACTCTGACCATCGTCGATCCCCGAGATCATCGTCTGTTTGCTCAACCCGAATGTGCATTTCCCTCTTTCAGGATCATTACCGCTTTTGCTGGTGTCACTGCGGCTTGCTTCATGTATGCGCTTGTAAAATTTTTATTTTTAAGCCTCATTATTACAGTTTAGTATTTCTCTGTAATGTAGAACAGTGTTAACAATATTACTGATAACATTCTTTCTCAGCCCTGGAACTCAAACCATTTTCTGATGCCTCCCAATTATTTCAATTTTATTAGTTTTTTTTGTGCATTTTATTTTTAAAGGAATAGTTAGCCCAAGAATAAAAATCGTCTTCATTAACTTAACCTCATATCGTCCCAAAGCACTATGACAATTTGTTTCCATGGAATACACAAGGTGATTTAAATTATATATATATTTTTTTTAAAGATGATTAGGAATAAAGTGTAGAAGTCAAACAGATCACTTTTATGATTTTTTTTTCTTGACAGCCCCAGTCCTGATTCACTTTTATTATGGAAAATAGTGGGCAGGATAGTCTTAAAAATGTAATCTTTGTGTGTCCACTGAAAATGAGATGAGAGTGAATAAATAATTACAGAATTTAAATTTTTGGTTGACCTGTTCTTTGAATGAAGGCACATTATAAGATGCTAGACAATATAAGCTATCCTTTGTATATGAGACTGAAACATAATGTGTTTGCAGCTTATATTGTTATTGATCTTCTCTTTTGACTTCTTGGAGAGAATTGTTCCAATTATGTTCAGATTTGGATTTGAAGAAAATAAGTTGTGCATATTTAGTAGTGCTGCACGATTAATCATATCACAATCACGATGTCAGCCTGTGCGATTTTATTAAATAAATAAGTGCATGCGTGGACGTGACAGCCCATTCTCTCAGAGAGCTGTTTGCCCATTTTCTAAACAGCTAATAAAAAGATGACCAGTCTGTCTCAGTTTAGGGAGTGGCACATGTGGTCATGTCACGCGAGTTTCCGGTGTGCAGCGTGGAAATCAGGTGAAGATGGATGCCGAGCAGACCGACACTGAACTGGTGGCCATAACACAAACACAGATCACAGCTTGGCGATCTGCTTTAACCCTCTTGGGCATGGAGTTCACCAGAGCTTCACAGGTTGCCACTGGAGTCCTCTTCCACTCCTCCATGACGACATCACGGAGCTGGTGGATGTTAGAGACCTTGTGCTCCTCCACCTTCCGTTTGAGGATGCCCCACAGATGCTCAATAGGGTTTCGGTTTGGAGACATGCTTGGCCAGTCCATCACCTTCACCCTCAGCTTCTTTAGTAAGGCAGTGGTCGTCTTGGAGGTGTGTTTGGGGTTGTTATCATGCTGGAATACTACATTAAAAACCAGCTGACCAAATTTTACACTAGTATTCAGTTGCCAGGTATTAATGCAAAGCCAACATTTATGTGTTTTTAACATCACTTTTTTGATCAGTATGGTACTACCTACGCCTCATTTTGAGCCAGGATAAACCCTGGTTATATGGCGATATTTTGGCTTTAAGATAACCGTCGCTGAGCAGAGAGAGGTACTGTGCAAAATTTGCTAAATTAAAGTTGCTACATCACATGACAACACAACACATTTTTATCAGCACCTGAAACGGCACAGAGAAAAGTATGATGAATGCATGACAGTGAAAGCCCAGATTAGTACTTTATGACAGGTTTTCACAGAGATATAAAGAAATCACTGACTCTAACGCACTGCTTGGCAAGAGACATGATGCACCGCTAGCAAAGTGGGATTTCAGAAAATTATCAGAAAGTTCAGAAAGGTCTACACTGGACAAAATAAGTAGAACTTTTTAGAAAGAGGATTTGGAAAAACCAGTTGGTCATTTAAAAAAATAATAAATAAATAAAAAACTGTTTAAGTGGTTTGAGTGAACCACACTTTTATATCCAGTTTATACAAAGTACATGTTACATCCTGCTTAAATGTCCTTGTTTGTTTGGACAATCTTATTTTTGTGAACATTTGTATGTTCTTATTTATTGTTCTATTTTATTTAGGTGTAATATTAAGAAAATAACAAGTTTGCAGTAATGCAAAGATATTATTTATTTTTGTAAAAATATTTTAATTTAAAAACACTGTGCATTTATAGTTGTTGTTGCTAGTTTGTATGTTTGAGTTGAGAAATACACATTTCAGCAGTATAAGTAATCTATTTGTAGATTTTCCTATAACCAAGCAAGCTGACTCATGATTCCATTTGTTTATTATATCGCATTTTCGACATTTTCCCCAAATCGTGCAGCCCTAATATTTATATTTATTAGACTATGCTGCTCTATTTTACGTAATTATATTATTTACAATGGTATTATTTGTTGTTTCATCACTGGGTCCTTGCAGGGCTTTTACAAATCAAGATAAGGTGATATCTTTACTGTCTGTCTGCAGCACTAGGAGACCTACAGGTGCTAGACACTAATTTGCATGCTAATTGTTGTCAATCACTTAAGGATTTTGCCCTCCAGACAAAAGTCAAAGACATCTTAATGCAGATAATTGGCAGAGAATGTAGAGAAACCAACAATAGACAATGCAATGGATTGGACTTGCATTGTTCTTACCTCTTACTAACCTAGTTTCCATCCACTTTTTGCGCTGTCTTGTTATCGACAAATTGAAAATGCCAAAAATTGTTTTTGATTTAAAAAAAAAAATAAAAATTGCCGTCTTCTACCTGTTTCCATTCAAATGGCCTTTTATCGATAAAAATGGTGTGCTGAGGACGTCATGCTTAAAAAAACACTTTGTCCCATAAGTTTTGGTTTATCGCAAAATAAATCTGCCCTTAAGCCGGTAAGCAATGCTGTTTAAAATGGCGGAGGACATTGAGGTTTCTAGTGAATGACTCTTGTGCACCGGCTACAGCGAACTGGGGAGAAATATCACAATATAACACAATACTAATGTTTTAACTTAGTTTTCAGTCACAGATTTAATGCATCTTTGCACACTTTCCACCACTCTTTCACATTGCTGTTGTTTGCCACTCCTGGCACAAAAATTCAAGCAGGAATGGAATGGGTGCCATACATGTAGAGATGCTGATTTAAGTGCTTATATATAATAAACAGAGTATAGACCGGAAACTAGGGTTGAAAAAGGGGGGAGCAGGCTCAGGATTTGATCCAGGTCAGAGTCAAACCTTGGTCCCCGTGAGCATTTGTCCTTAGAATTTGTGCAGCCCACTGCACCACAGCTTGAATCTGTTCTTTTTAATGATTCGGTCAAACCAATTCACAAGTTGGTCTGAACGATTCATTAGTGTTTGATCTAAATTTAAATAAAAATAATAATATTTATACCAAAAAATCCTCATCCAGTAATTACAAACAGCTGAAACACTCAAGGAAAATTGGTGGGAACAGTGTGGGAACCCTGCTTGTAGGATGTTGTAAAACTTGTACTTAAGCCCACAATGGATGCATTTATATGCCTGCTTTTCCTCATGGGATCATATTCTAGTCATGAGAGAGAGGGAGGGGAATAGCTGCCATCTGGGAAATTGCTGTGCTTATTATAATGTCAGTATCATTCTCAAGTTGATCTTGACTTGAGTCACAAGGCTGCTTGTGGTTATCTATCTCTACAAACTCTTGCATGTTTTCTCCTTGTGATGGGGAATCGTTTCTGAAAGCCAAATTAATGATGCCCAGAATTGAAACGTAAACAAATAGGACTATAATTGCAGACAGATGAGAAGTCAATATGAAAGAACCATCTGATAAAAGTATGAAAATAGTCCACAGATAAAATTGAACTTGAATGTAAGGATGAAACATTTTATAGTAATTAATAAAATTCATTCAGAATCAATTTAGTTGATCAATTCATCTGAATTTTCAGTTATTGTGTTTTTAGTAGAATAAAGTCTCAGGGTTGTGTATTTTAGAGTCTGGATTAATTGTGTTACTGTTGAATACCAGTACCACCAGATTCAGTTATTTTTTCTTATACGATTTTCCTTGTTGTCACACCACCACATGTGTATTTAGTTGTAATCAATTTTAGCCCTGTGATAATAGATGACTAATTTTGTTTTAGAATCCAGAGTAGTAGCATTGCTGAAAACAACCAACCTTTGTAGTAAGTTGTACTTTAAAGTCAGGAGGATGTGGCATTTGCAACCCATTTTACTGAGTTAAACCGGATGACCCAGGTAAAAAGTAGGGTGAAACTTGGTTAATCCATTTGAAATTGTTTGGGTTGTGAAAAGTGGATGTTCCATTTTAGAGTTTGCAGTCAATTTTGGAGGACTTCTCCCTTCCTGGAACATCACCAGCACCCATTGATTGAAACCAAATGATTCTTAGTGACATCAGTCGAAAAGGAGAGCTGTTTCTGAGGTGGAGCAAGGTAGTAAATGTTATAGATGGATGAAATAATGTACACTGATAAATCATGCACTATATGACCAGGAACATTGCAGGTGCACTCAGTAACTTCTGTCTTTGTGTCATATAGTGACAACTAGTGGCTTGGATCTAACATCATTCAAAATCAATAGTTTTTAGTTTGAGATGCCATTGAAGAAATTCTGTATTCTCAGTCAGCCATAATTACTTTAATCAATGAGTGAAATTGTCAAATAACAGGACTGAGATGAAGCCTACTTGCTATTCGGCTGGTCATGTGACTCTAACATTGAAGCCGCCATGTGTGGACCCTCTCCACGTAGAATAAAACAGCTTTTGTAAGATTATTGATAGATTCTTCTATTTTTAAACTTTTTTTTAATGAGGAAAAAATTATTGAGTGCTCCTTTAAGAAAGTAAATGGGGTTCGTTTTGATTTCATGAACACTTTATAGTGTTGTTTTTACACTTGATATACTTTCTTAGTGCTCTGCACATCTGGAGTTTGAAAAATCACAATCTGTTAAACTGAGAATAAGGATAGCATAGGAACAGATTGTGTTCTCAAAGTGGGAAAAATATGGAGGCTGTCTCAGTAGGCAGAGCTTATAATAATATCACCCCTCAGCACCCCATCTGGCTGGGGCTTGTGGATAAGAGGTTGTGAGCATAAACAAGTGCATCCGGTTAAACTGTCCTTAAAACAGCCAACCTCAAACAGTTGTGGTGTTGTGTCTGTAATGAACATCACTGTTTACTGCTGAATAACACACAATGGAGTCATGCCTTAGAGCTTTCCCCTATGTTTTGGCTCTTGAAAGCAAAAACAAACATAACTCAACAGCACTGTATATCTAATGTAGAGTGTGTTTGGTGGTTTTCATTTGAATGAGTAGCTCAAACGAAACATTGAACCTTCTTCTAAAGTTAGTGAAATTATTAGAGCTGTTGAAATTAACATTTTAACGCATGCAATTAATATAAAACGTTTAAAAAATTTTTTTATATGCGATTAATGCATTTATCAGTTTGATATTAGATAGACATTTCATGCAGCTCCGTGTGAGTTCTCAACTCTGGTTGGAATAGGGCAGAACCAGAACCTTTGGAATGTGTCGGTGGACATTACACAGAAGCACACACTCACAACAGTTCTGTTTCAGTGATTGAGAAAGGACTTCTTAACCATATTGTTTTGTATAAAACAAACCCAGATGGGCCTTGTGATAACCAGCATTCACATGATTCACTAGACTGAAGCACCAGTGTTACCCTGGCATTGCAATGAGCTTCCGTCTTTTTGGACAATTCGGATAAAGTATCATTACATGGACAGTGCTTTTCGTGTGGAGTTCAAAGCGCCATGAATCATGTAAATGCAGCTTCACAATTGCTGTTGCAAAGTGGATAGCCACTATTAAAATTGAATGAGAGTTTAAGAGAGTTTAAGAGATGAGAGTTTAAGAGAGTTAATGCATTGCAATGAATATGCAACCTATGGGGACTAGTTCTTTCAGTTAGTCAACCTCCTTCACTACAATGATAGGATATCACTTGCATTTGCAACCAAATTTTGTGCTATGCGTCTAAAGTGAATATATTTGGCAACTATATATTTCACTCACCAGTAATTGTGTAGTTTAGTCATGAACCGTTCAGCAGCGAGATCCTTTCACAGCATGTTGAGAGTAAAAGTTGTTCTGTGTAATGCGTGTCCAAGATAACATTCACGCAACCCATTTGTAATTGAATATGGTCTCTTTTAATACCCTTCCTGTTTGTTGATCAAAAACAACTGCAAAAAAACCATTTAATTCTAATCATGCATCACACAGATGAGGTAAAACCATTTGAGTCCTCTAGTTAACGTGTGCTCATTTAAAGGTGCTGTATACAGAAATGCTGTTTTGTTTTTCATTTACTCACCCTCTTGATATCCCAGATGCGTATGACTTTCTTCAGCTGAACACATTTGAAAAAAAATATCTTAGCTCAGTAGGTGATCCTACTTTTGAATCTCCAAAAAGAACAGATAGTCAGCATAAACGTCATCCATGCGACTCCCATCGGTTAAATTAATGTATTCTAAAGTATCACGATTGCTTTTGGTGTGAAAAAGATCAATAGATCAAGAAATAAAAACACTAAATCATTGCTTCCGGTCCACAGCGTTATGCGTTTGTGAGAAAATCGCATTGGCATGTGAGGCATTCGAGAACAGACGCATGTGCGACACCCTGAAGAGCAGCATTGTTTACAACTGAGGAGGAACACTGTACAGAAGCTTTGTTTGCTTTGGTTCTAGTTCAGATCTGTATTTGTATCTGTTTGTTTACTGACAATTGTGCATTTGTATGCTTACCCTAGCTGTATCAACTGGAAGAAATGTGAGATTACATCTGTATTATGCCAACACAAATACATCACAGGAGAGACCACATGAACTTGGCGCTCTCATGAAGCTTACTAGAAGTTATAATTTATAGTTAAAAAGTACTTAAATATTTATCTTTTTTGCACCAATCGTTTCACTTTAGAAGACATTAATTTAACCATTGGAGTTGTTTGGATGACATTTATGCTGACTGTCTGTGATTTTTAGAGCTTCAAAAGTCGGATCACCATCCACTTGCATTTTAAGGACCTACTGAGCTAAGATATTTTTCTTCAAATGTGTTTTTCTGAAGAAAATCAAACACACCTGAGATATCATGAAGGTGTGTGTATGATGAGATAATTTTAATTGTTGGGTGAACTATTCCTTTAAGTGCCTTATTGGTTTGTGTAGAAAACCTTAAGCGCTACACTACCATCCCATCTGGTTGCAATAGAAATTATGTAGATGTCAGCATAATGACCATATTTTATTGTATCTATAGCTGCATTTTCTTTATGATTAAGAAGACCTATCATAGCCAGCTTAAAGTATTCTCAGCCACCTGCTTACTTGTAGGTGTAATGTGATTTGTGCATTCAAGTCGCTTTGGCAAGAACATAAATGTTGATTTAATGTTAATGCAAATATTATGCAACAAATAAAATATTTTCTATGCTACTTTGTGAGCAAGTCCAAGTTCAGGGAGTTCAGAGTCACTAGGGCAGTAGTGATGACAAATATCATTTTGAGCATGTTTGCTCTTGTGTCCTGTGCACAAAGTCACTTGTTAGCAAATAGACTAGATCAGTTTTACGCTTAAAGTTCCAATAGGTTTGTGTTTACCTACGATGTCCTTATTTTTAATATCAGCCATTTTTCTCTCCCCCCAGGATTTTGAGCAACAATAAAATCCAGAAACTTCTGAATGGCTCCTTCACTGGTTTGTCATCGCTGGAAAGACTGTAAGTTTGTGTTCCACTTCTTTTCTCTGTTTTAATATTTGTTCTATGGGTATAATTGTTGACTCATAAGATGTGAATTTGATCCCGTTTACACCTGGTATTAAGATGCGTCTTGTGTGATTCAGTCACATGTAGTCAGATGAGATGCATCACTATTTACACACCTGGCCATTTAGATGTGCCTCCTGTGAACACTTGTGTTTGGATTTGGAGGGGAGGGTTCTCTTATTACATGATGACATATATCACTATGTAAGTGTTTTTATCGCGATGATGATGATAAACCTCAACAATGTCTATGAGTCATCATTGTGTAGTTTGATAAAATACGATTGTGAATTGTGTTTAAAAATAAGTAATTAAATAATAATTGTATTTAGAAACCCAGTGAGCAAGCCGAATGCGACTTTGGCAAGGAACACAAAACTCCATAAGATGTTGGTTAATGGAGAAAAATAACCTTGGGAGAAGCCAGGCTTACTTTGGGGGCCAGTTCCCCTCTGGCTAACCAGCATGAATTTATGTGCTGTGCAGGTCATGGTTTAAGATTAGTAAACTAATTGTTAAGGTTCAGTGTTTAAAACTTTTTTTTTTAATGAACTGTGAGATTAATGACTAATGTCTCAGAAGTCCATCCTGGGTTTACTGCAGAAATTCACATAGATGCAATTGTCCTTTTTTAGTTGGCTGATGAAGGCTTTTGTTGGCAACTAAATGATAGTCTATGTATCCATTTCAAGAGTGCAGTCCATCAATAGACAAATGTGATGCAGGCAGAGATCAATGAGGTGGGGCATTTTGGTGAGGTTCGGTGGGGTCCATCCTAAGTCCAAGGTTCTTAGGATTCAGTGTCACTACTGTAGTGGTGCTTGTAAAATGAGCCCACCATCATGTGGTAGCTACATTACATCCTGTACATTGAAATTTAGTGTTGTTCTTCATGATTGCACTTGCCACATTATACAGCAGGTTGACTATACATGACCTTGATTTTCAAAGAGCTGTAGCTGTTGTTGGCCATAAACGATATTATGCCATATCATGTTATGGGTTGCTTTCAAAGAACTTATTAATAAAGGGATTGGTATGCTAAGTAGTGGTCGACCGATATATCGCAGAGGCTGATAAATCGGACGATATTCTGACTTTTTTCCATTATTGCATTGGCTGATAAATATTCCCATTTAGCCCATTTTCTTTCTTTATGGCGCCAAAAATCAGCTGCTTGCATTTGAAGCATCTGAGACATGTAAACGACCAGTCACAGTTCGCTTTGCTGTTACGTGCCATCGTGTTACAACAATAATAGACCGGTGTGCAACACATTATCATGTAAACGGTCCGCATGGATGAGCTGTGGCAGACGCATTTGAACAAATAATATTAAAGTGCTTGCCTGTTTCATTATCCCTCTCTCTCTTCTCAACAATTCTCTGTAACTTCTAACTATCTTGTGTAATGATAAAAAGGCAAATATCAATAAAAATAATACCATAAACCATCTGCAAATATGCGCATATCTCATTTAAACAGATGTAATAAACCAACCTCACAGAACTTCAGCAGATCCAGCGTCCTGTGGAACGCTCATAAATCTTCCTCTTAATCACGTGTTATAACAGTCTCTCATCAACAGTTCCCAGTAACTTTTCTAATGATACATGTTAAATATCAATAAAATTTGTATTATATACCATCTGCAAATATGCAGATATCTATTTTAACCCTTGTGTGGTGTTAATATTTGTATTATTCAGCCAGTGTTCGGTGGTCTGGTGGACCCGCTATATTTTGGGGTTTTTAATTCAACACAATCAAACAATTTTATGTTAAAATACTCAACAGATGTTTACTTCATCTCAATTACAAGCAATATAAACAGCAAATATGGTTAATATTTGCCCTTTACCTTTGTTAGATCACATTTATGAATTAAAGTGCTACTTTTTATTTAAAAAAACAAATAAATAAAATTATAAAAAAGGATAGTCAATTATAATCAAAATATGAGCGGAAACAAATCAACAAATTTACAAATAAAGCAAGGTTTTTCATAACAATTGATTTGTATTTATTTGAACTTCATTAGAAATGTAACCCATTCATGTCAGTTTACACTACACAAGCTGAACACATACAGTAGCCATGTCAGTCTAGATGACACATCAACCCCATTGAACACATTGCTTTTTCATACCAGCCTATACAACACATGAGGGGCAGAGTTTTACTGTGTGTGTGTGTGTGTGTATGTGTGTGTGTGTTGCATATGTACTTCTTGTAGTCAGAAATGTTTTTCCGTATCATTCCAACAATGGTCAGCTTCCTCTTTAGGAGCTCCTGTCCCTGCTTGTGCGAGTTAAAAACATTGTCGCAAGTGATGTTGTGTCCACTTCGTCCCTGAATCATGTCCAGGACAACTCTCATTCCTTGATTTTTCTCAGGGGCTCCTCCATCAGGTTTACCTTTGTAGATTTGTAAGTTCCAAGCATATGAGGAAGTGGCATCACAGGCAGCCCAGATCTTTATACCATATTTTGCAGGTTTAGATGGTGTATATACTGCCTAAAGGGTCAGCGGCCCCTAAATGGCATCAGCTGCTCATCAATGGTGACATTAGGCCCAGGGTTGTAAAACAGGGGGAGGCGGTGCACCCACTTGTCCCACACTGTCCTGATGGCAGCTAGCTTGTCTCTCTGCCGTGGAGATGGTCTGTCATCTCGGCTATCAAAGCGGATCATCCTGGAAATTATGTGGAAGTTTTCCAGAGACATTGCTGTGCAGAAAAGTTCTCTGCCAGTTTCTGCATCCCACAAGGATTCTATGGATTCCCCTTTTGACCAGAAAACTCCAGCAAGGATAAGAACCCCAAAGTAGGCATGTAAATGGGTTTGGTCCATCTCCTTCCACCTCTCTCCACAAACACGCATTCCTTCTAAATTAGTGCAATCCAGAATAATGTTCTGGATGGAATCTGGGATGAAAAGCTCAAAAGAAGACTTGGATGTCCTGTAAATGAGTAACTGCCATCTGTGTTGGCCCTGGTTGCATCCTTATCACATTGGCAGCCATGCGGGGTGGCACATTTCTTGGGCAAGAAGACCATTCAATTTCACAATATTTTGTCATCCTTATTTCTTCATTTGCGAGCTGCTGACTGGCTTGTTCTGGTCCTGGAGCTGGCTGCTGACGGGCTGGTACTGGAGCTTGTCTTCATTTGGTACTAGATGATGCTCAATCTCATCCTCTTCTTCAAAGTCACTGTCGGACGCCTCACATTCTGAAACCTCTTCCTCTACATCTTCAAAAGCTTCTCTCTCTTCCAAAACCAATTGCAAGGCCTGCTGAGCAGTGAATCTTTTGGCCATCTTGATCAGTTGTGATAAGGAACTACACTGGCTAAGCTATATTTATTGTGTCCCACCTCCAATTTGCAGCTTGGATAGAATATGAGAAAAAAAAGATTGGTTCCCGCAAGACAGAGGGTAAAATGTGCAGGAATGTGAGAGCAGACAATGATGGTCCTTGAATTTTGCAAAAATGTTGCAACCTTTAGCGGGAACGGCAGGGGTAGAAACACAAAACACACACACCCACACATATTAACAGCAGGCCCAGACAGAAGGAGGACAGAGTGAAGGTACACAGGACCTACACTTTCCACACTTTTATTAGCCCCGGGTCCAGTGGCCCTGAACATCCGGTATGTAATATAAATGCGTAGGGGGATGTATGGTGTGTGGTCATAGAAAATGTGTTCTGATATATGTTCTTTACAGAAAATGAGCTAAGGCCATTGAGTCTGATTTTGAACAAAATGAAAATGGGTCCCACAAACCCGAACATCATACAAGGGTTAAAAAGATGTAATTCACAAAATCCAGCGTTTTCTTTCCGTCGAGCGCTCGGCTAGTGTCTTCCTCTGAAGCGCATATTCTATCAGCCAGAATTAAAAACTTCAGGATCAAATGTTCCTCTCATTTACAAATCTTGACGGTCCGTCTGTGACAATCCAAGCAGGTGATCCAGGCCATTTAAACCGTCAGGAGATGTCAGGAACTCGTGAGTGCAACTTCAAGGTTGTGTCCGAAACCAGGAAAATGCCTCCTCCGGAGGCTGTATACAGAGGTACAGTACAGATGAAAATAAGGTGCTTTTCAAACTGTTTACAGACCAGTTCCTTAAGAGTTCCATTCATTCAAAACAGATGTCAGTTAAGCCATTAACTGATTAGGCAGCAATGTAGCAAGTCAGTTGCCTACGTTTTCTGATGCAGCCCAAGATAAAAGCGCTTCACGTGTGCTGTAAGTAAATGTCTTATTCACTGTACACTGCATGTACAATTGGTTTGATTCAATATTTTTTGAGTAAATGTGATTGCTAACATTGACATGCCATCCATGGTTGCTGGACTACTGTAATTTTTAAATAACAATTCCTTCATGTGCAAAACAATTACTAAAATTTGACATAAACAGAAATCTGAAGAAACTGCCATGTACCATTTTAAAATACAATATTTTTTTTTAGATTTGTTTGAAATTGAGTAAATATAGTGCTAAATAAGAGTTTATTATTATTTTTTTAGCAATTTTATGTTTGTCATTTATTATATTAAATTATGTGATATATCAGCATTGTATTGATCTATCGGCCACCCTGCAAACTGGATATCGGAATCATCCATTAAAAACCCATATCGATCGACCACTAGTGCTAAGCTACTTCTAGAAATATTTTTAAAGAATTAAGCTTTATTGTGTGTGCTTGTTCAATTGAAGACCTGGATTCAATGGATTCAAATGAGGAAAAGTGAAAGCAGTCCATTAATCTTATGCTTCACTGAGGGCTAGAATAACATGATGTCATCCAGCAGGAATTCTAATGGTGTACTGTATATTTCATGACAATTAGCCAGATCATGTTATATCAGTATAATCGTCCATATACATATCCAGAATTTGATCAATTGTAAAGAGATAATCTTCCGTATTACAGTCTTTTAGGCTTGATGATAAAACACAATGTTCTAAAAGCAATTTCTTTCTGTTATTTGCTGTTGAAGAATTTAAATTAATTACACACCAGTTAAAGGTTCAGTCACACTTGGCTGAATTTATAAGTAGCTTCTCATGATGTTTAAGACCTATTAATCTGAAGGTTTAAGATTAAATGCTTAAAATTAGTTTTGTAGACAAATATAAATAATCAATTTATAAATTGAATGAACACCGCCAACATGTACCAGCATGAAAATGAACTCAATGTATTGAACTTAAAAAGGCATTCCAGGATACCTCATTAAGTTTGGTTGAGTGACGAGTTTTTATTTGTTTGTTTGTTTATTTATTTACAATATTACATATTTCTCATAGTTTCTTTTGTGTTATTTCATAGTTTTGATGACTTTACTATTAATCTAAAGTGTGTTAAATCAACAAAACATACCTCTTTACACTTAACCTTAAATCTATACCTAACTGATTGACATTAATACCAGGTGGAATTAGGGTCTGAGATAGCATTGTGTAATGAATAGGGCAAAAATTATGACTTTTGTGAAAGGGGAAAAAAGTAATCGTTGTTTCACCTTCAGTGTTCATTTCACCATGACACTGCTGTGAAACTTGCAACCTGCCACAAAGAAATAATTTAGCAAAAACTTTGATATATTTACTTGATTATATGAGGACATGTTAGCCCTATACTAATTCTTCATACTCATAATGTCACACAAGATGAAACAATTTCACATTGACACCTTTCTCCACCCTTTATACACGATCAAAATAATAGGTCTTGCGTCCTGCATCTAAGCCCTCTGTGTCCTGGGCCCCCATTCCGATCTGGGAATCATCATACACAACAAAGAAATAGATGCTTATTTTCTTGAGTTTTTGTTTCACTTGAATGTAAAAGAAAATTAAGTTTGGTACAGTTTTGATTGTGGTAGAACCCTGAATTCCATAAATTAGCAGGCCTTGTTTTCTAGGTAAAAGCACAAGTGCTTGAGAGCTTTCAACTGAATCCCCAAATCTATGAAACTGCATTCATAATGGGGTTCAGCTGGACTAGACACCTAACACCAAAATATATCTTTTCCAGCAGCTTGAAGTTGGCTTAAAGGTCTCACCAAATAGCACACTATGCCAAGGTCGAAAGAAATTCCAGAAATTATGAGGAAAATGGTGATTGAAATACATCAGTCTGGGAAGGCTTTCAAAGCTGTTTCAAAGGCTCTGGGACTCCAAAGAACCACAGTGAGAGCCATTATCTCCAAACTGAGAAAAATTGGCTCAGTAGTGAACCGTCCCAGAAGTGGCCGACCATCCAAAATTCCTCAAAGAGCACAGCGACAACTCATCCAAGAAGCCACAAAAAAGCCAAAGACAACATCCAAGGAACTGCATGTGTCTTTCGCCTCAATAAAGGTCACTGTTCATGACTCCACTATCAGAAAGACACAGGCCAAAAATGTCATCCATGTAAGAGTGGTGAGGCAAAAACCACCGCTAACACAGAAGAACATTAAGGCTCATCTGAATTTTGCCAAAGCTCACTTGGATGATCCTCAAACCTTTTGGGAGAATTTTCTGTGAACTGATGAGTTGAAAGCGGAATTGTTTGGACAACAGGGTCCCCGTTACATCTGGTGTAAATCAAACACAGAATTCCACAGAACAATTCCATAAAAAGAACATCATACCTACTACGGTCAAGCATGGTGCAGTGGTAGTGTAATGGTCTGGGGATGCTTTGCTGCTTCAGGGCCAGGTTGGCTTGTAATAATTGAGGGAAACATAAATTCTGCTCTCTACCAGAAAAGCACAACTGGATTATGCTGCACGACAATGATCCAAAGCAAAGGAATGGCTCAAAAGAAGCTAAATAATAGTTTTGGAGTGGCTTAGTCAAAGTCCTGACTTGAACCCTATTGAGATGCTGTGGAATGATTTTAAACATGCAGTACATGATCAAACCCTCCAGTGTGTCTAAAATAAAGCAGTTGTGCAAAGAAGAGTGGGCCAAATTTCCACCACAGCATTGTGAAAGACTGATCTCCAGTTATCAGAAGCATTTGATTCCAGTTGTTGCTTCTAAAGGTGGCGCAACCAGCTATTAAGTTTAATGGGGAAGTTAATTTTTCACATGGGTGATATAGGTGTTGGATAACATTTTTGCTTCAATAAAAAAATAAAAAATATATATATATATATATAATTTTTTAAACCTGTATTTTGTGTTTATTCAGGTTGCCTTTGTTTTATGTTATATCTCGTTAGAAGATCTAAAAAAATTTATTATGAAATCTACACAAAAATGGAGGCAAATACTTTTCACAGTACTGTACCTACCAGTGCAGGGCTTTCTGTTCTCCACGCCTGTATATCTCTGATCCCGCCCAGCTCAGTGCAGCACTCTGCCTTTTGTAATTTTAATGAATGGAGCTTAAACCAGAGGTGTCAGCAGTCTGATTAATGCATTATTCTATGCTCTCTGAGCTTTTGTCTTTGTGTCTGTGCTTTGAGTGTGTGTGTTCACTTTTGAATACTGGAGAATCAATTAAAGCATTTTGCTAATTCTTTTGTAATTATTATATGCATGCTTTTATGACCTAATCAAGAGACTACAAGAAATACAATATCAGAACTTTTGAAAAATATATTTTTCAATCTGCAGGGACACTTAAAATGAATTGGTGAAGGTAAAAATGGTGAAAACATTTGCAGGACCGAACCCAAAATCATTATATTGATTTAAAATATGATTCCATTTAATGCTTTATGCCTCATGTACCCTAATGCTAAATTATATTTCAGACAATGACAATGAGGCATTATAATTTTGATAAGGTTTGACTATACATAAAATTTCAAATGCGTTTTTCAAGACCAGTCCTAGTGGATTCCAAGAAGTTGCAGAAGTGCATTGAGATTTTATTTTACCCCTTTTTTGCCCCCACCCACCCTTATGTAAAGAGAGATTTGAGCTGTACAATTGGGACGTGTGTTTGCCTTTCCACTCCAGAGAGCTGCGCATTGTGAGCTAAAGTTCAACTGGCTCTTCTCTGTATATTTTAAGGAAAACAATTTCTCACAGTTTGGAGAGTCTATCTACTGTTCAAAGCCAAGTCAACAGTTGCTTGAAATAAAAACTCTCTCGGGATCAGTTTCTTGAATTATTTTTAGTAAGAGTGGTTTATTTGTCACTACAGACTTTAAATTGTTTTTTCTTTTTTGTAGTAGTAGTAGTCAGTATTATGTTGAATACATGTAGTTGTTGCTCTGAATTTTAAAGATATCTTTTTAATGGTTAATTTTTATGGATATTTTGTCTTGTATTTACAAAAAAATTCTGTGGCTGTTTCATTATAAATGTATAATACCATGGTTCTGAATGATTACCATATTAAAATGCAATGCTACTTAAATGGTACACAAAGGTAAGTTTCTTCAAAGAATACCATGGTATTACCAAGGTGATGTATCCATAAACCATAGCAAAACGTAACTTTTTGCTACTTTTTTGTTTGAAATGATTCCCAATTGATTTTACTGCTAGCCCTGAAAATAAAATGTACATACATTGACATGGTTATAAGGGGTGTAATCATTATCAATAAAAAAAACAATGAACCCTTCGGTTCATCACCCACGGTATACATCGTATACACCGAATATGATATCATTGCCAAAGAAATGTAGCCTTACTCCCTGGTTGAATATTTGGTATTGCATGTACTTAAAACGCCCAAATCGCGTTATGATGTCCCTTTTCGTATCCATTTTAACAGCAAGTTTATTTTATCCATAGTGATGTAGAATTTCCGAATGTTGAATATTTGTTTAGTTGAGTTTGAAATACACGTTGATGCATGTAGCATGATAATGCAGGAATTTAAAGTTTAAATGTTGATTTAGTCATGAAAAAAATAAGTTATGGAAATAAGTTGTAGTGATTGTTAACAAATAATTGTGCCCGACTGATGTGGGATTTTTGAGACCGATACTGATTTTATAGGGGAAAAATTCACTGATTACCGATATAGTAAATCTTTGAGCAGGAATGAAAACAGACCGTTTCTATGTGGATTGTTCACCGATTTTGCACCGATATGACTATGCAAATGTACTCAGAAGGCTGCTTTATTAAATATTTTTATCAAAGAATATTTGACATTATTATTATTATACAGTCAAAAAATTCTAAAAATGAACACTAAGAAAATAAAGAATAAATAAACATACAATAAATAGCTAAATAAACATCAGTACTGTTTAGTATAAGTCAGTTGCTGACCATTTAAATAAACAATAAATAAAAATACAATACATAGCTAAATAAACATCAATATTACTGTTTAGTATCAGTCAAAGGTTGACCATTAAACTAAAGAATAAAAATAAAATGTCATCCAGAGCCAAAAGCCAGACTTTAAAATATGACATTTTATAAATGCAATGACTGGACTTTTTCGGTTGAAGGGGGTATCAAATTGTGATTCCTGAACAAAACAGTTTGGTGAATTCATGTTTACACATTAGCTTCCACTGAGCTGACAAACAATGAAAGTAGTGAAGTGGTTCGCTAGTTGTTTATTAACTTTCCAGTATGCATTTCACAAACTAGTTAGCAAATTACCAAGAAGACACCTCTTAACACTGTCTGCTGAGCCACTGTCAGCTCAGCTCTGTAAAGAATGGAGTCAGAGCATGCTCTGCTGGACAAATGTTATGACACCAATTCTAAAGCATTGTTTTCCGCATTATATGTTTTGAAAAAAGTTTTCATATCTGCGCATATATATTTTCCGATACGCTGATACCGATATATCGGTGTAATACTAATATCGGCCGACCGATAAATCGGTCGGGCACTACCAAATAATGAGTGTTCTTACTTTGGATTTGGCAGTAGTGATTGGTTTGTCATTTTTATGTCCAAATAGGTCTCAAAGATTCAGTAAAAGCATTGTCTATGTTGAACATTAAAGTTTACATATCCAGAAGTGAAGTGACCACTCTTTTGGTCATAATCTTGTTTTCCAGTGCTCCGTTATTGTGTGTCATGATCGTTACAGTCAAGATCCAATAGAACATTAAAAAAAAGCATAAAAGCACCATTAAAGTAGTCCATATGACTTGTGCATTATATATTTAAGTCTCTTGAAGCCATACAATAGTTTTGTGAATCGCAAAAGGATGTGTATAAAAGGTAAATGCAGTCTGCATGTACCGCACACTTCAGCAAATGAGTGCCTCTCAGTTGTTGACACAACTCAGTTGTGTGCAATATATGAGTGATCCTCTGAACTCCAGATGTAGATGCTTGATAGGTATGTTCACTTAAAACATTCAGTTGAAGTGAGATGGTCTCCAGAGGAGCATCTTATCAATTGAGAAGCTTATTTAAACTACTTTGAACTTGCCTACAGACAGCAACTCAGTTCTTCCTACAGTGTTATGCCAAAATAAATGCCATAGGTTTTTAAAGTGTAATATAACTATATTATTATTATTAGGGATGCACCGATACCACACTTTCTCTTCCAATCCGATTCCAAAAATCTCTGTATCGACCGATAACAATCCCAAGCCGATGCCGGTGTTGTCGTTTTGCATAATTAGTTTAGAATATCTTATTATACATTATTGTGTGGAACTAATTGGTAGTACTCTTTAATATGAAAAACACAAATCTCTAACTACACATTATTTCAATATAAATGTACAGCTTATTAAGAAACACTTTATTATTAACTAGTATACTGGATAATGTTGCAGCTTAATTAACAGTAATTACAGTCTTCAAGTCTTCAGTAGAAAATAAATCAGTGTTTTTATTTTTGCCTTTTTTTCGCTTCTGGACTTTTTCATTCACACAGTTATTTTTTGGAACCCATTCAACTTAAATATTGTTATAAATTGTAAACAAATTCTAATGATGACAATAATAATAATAATAATAATAATAATAATAATAATAATAAAATGTTAGTAATATTATTATTATTATTATTATTATTATTGACTTTTTAATTTTAAATACAACAGTAATATATTTAAATCATGCTTTTTTAAACCCTCGCCCTTTTATTTTGACATTCTAAACAGGAAGTCCTGTATGTGTCTGTTTGTAGGCAAGTTCATAGTAGTTTAATTCGCTTCTTATTCAAATTCTGGTCAAATACACCTCCGGTGCTGTTCTAAATGCATATAATTAGTGAAACGAACATCTACATCTGAAATGCTGTTCTTGAGTAGTGCTCAAATATTGCACACCGCTGTGAAGGCTAAAAATAGCCATGAGTGCATCACCAGCCTGTACATGAGTTTGTGGTAACAGAGCAGCACCATTCACTAACGCGCTGGTTCTGCACATACTATATATTTACTTATTAACCACCGCCTTTTGTGATTCACAGAGCTATCACATGTCTTCAAGAGGCTTTGAATAAAATACATGAGTCATATGAACTGCTTTAAAGGTGTTTTTATGGTTCATTTTTGGAGCTTGACAGTACCAAACATGACTAACATGCAGTATCGGATTTGGATCGGGCTCATCTTACCGATACCCGATGCTTCTAAAAGCTTCAGTATTGGAGCCGATACCGATCCAGGTATCGAATCATTGCATCCCTAATTATTATTAACATTAATAACAACAATATAATATATATTACAAATTACTCGAAATTACTAGTAGTTACAAGTAGCAGTTACATCCTATCTAAAGTAAACACAAAAGAGATTCACTAAAAGAATCCATTCCACATTCCAGGTCATCATACAATGTAAAATAAAAAGACTTATTGAGGGTTTGTATTGTTTGTTCACAAATAAATGGTTTACATTTAAAATATCACAATATATCACAGTTTTTAAACGCAATACACCAAAAATAATTAATTGCAATTATCAATATCGATATAATACCGTATCGCCAGTTACTTTGTGATTCCCACCCCTAGTATAGACCAATTATGTAGAATATAAACAATCATACTGTATATGCTTGCATTCTCTTGTAGTCAATAAAATTCATAACTTATATTTTTTTAATTTATCATTTTTCAGAAAAGTTGTTGTTTTTCCCCAAAAAAGAACCGGTTATAATTGGCATCAACAGTGTACCCTTCACTCTTGCCATATCATGTATTGTGTGCTACACTGTTCCACCTATAAACCACAAATGGCATGACATCAAAGAAACTTGCTGGGTTAGCCAGCCTTTGACGCAGGAACTCTGTGATGTTTGTGACTTGCACAGGTGTGGGCTCCGGGTATTACTGACAATTGTCTTTGAACTGTTTGGCTATGGAGTGTCTTTATCTTATGTCCCATTCTAGGATTGTTGCACGCTGATTCATTTTGAGCTATGTTGTCCCAAAGGCACTAGATTAACTATTGTGCAGTACATCAGGATATTATTGAGTTACCTAAACTGATTCATTTTGCCTATTGAATTGCTAATGTTTGAAGAAGTTCCCATTCGCATGTTATGTTACCCTGCTAAATGAAAGTGATTTGTTAACCCTTTTTGGGGTCAAAAATTACTGCTTTTGAACTTAAAACACATGGTTTCCTTCATCTCTGTGGCAATAATATTCAAATTTGAAAGTCAGCTGATTCTTAAACTGACATTGTTTCCTTAGTCCACAAGTGGGTGCATTTATATTATTTACATTATATTATTGCAAAGAACATTTCTGGCAGTTAAAAAAAGAGCATTCCATTTTCAACTAATGTGCATAAAATAAATAAGTTTAGTTGGTCCATTTTCTCAAATGTTAAGACAAAAGTAAAATGAGAGGGGTGGGAGGCATTTCAAAAGGCAGTCCACATGGTGTTACACTGGCACTGATATATACTACCCACTGGCACTGATATATACTGGTATATACTACCCCAGACTCGAGCCTTATAATAACAGTGAAATACTATAGTTTTTCATTCATTACATTTGTATATATGTACATTTTAGTTTTGCTTAGTTTTTCTTTATTTAGCATCTCGAGCTGGAGTTCTGTTTTTTTAGATGCTGTTTCTAATAAAAAAAAGTTCAATAAAACAATAAAAACTATTTATATAAAACAAAAAGCATATTGAGACTTGGCATACACACACACACACACAGATCAAAGGATGAGTTTGAGACAGTTGATTTTTTTTTTCCATTGTGAGAAAGTTTATGCTTAGTGGTGGGAGCAAAATGTTTTTTTCTTATGTTTGCACACAAAATGAATTATCACTGTTCCTACCTGCTCATTTCTGTTGATTTGATGTTTGTTTTGTTTTTTTACATTTATTTTCTTTTTATTTATTCTTTTGATTTGTTTTAATCCCCTTTTCTCCCCAATTTTTGGAATGCCCAATTTCCAAATTCTGTTGATTTTTTTTTTTTTTTTTTTTTTTTTTAACTGGGAAGTTTGAAATAAATGATAGGTAACAAAGATTTTACTCTAAATATTTTCTTTATAACACCGTGGTTTGTAATCATAATGTGGCATCGTTGCAAAAACTGATGGTTCAAAACACCTCAAACTAAAAACAAATGCTAAACTTTGGCAAACATAGTGATTTGTTAATGTCTTTGATAATGTGTAAATATACAGTTGAAGTTAGAAGTTTACATACACTTAGGTTGAAGTCATTAAAACAAATTTTTCAGTGACTCCACAGATTTAATATTAGCTAACTATAGTTTTGGAAAGTCATTTAGGACATCTGCTTTGTGCATGACATGAGTAAATTGTCCAACAATTGTTTACATACCTATTGTTTCACATTTAATTGACTATATCACGATTCCAGTGGTTCAGAAGTTTATATTCACTAAGATAACTGTGCCTTTAAGCAGCTTGGAGAAATTCCAGAATATGATGTCAAGCCTTTAGACAATTAGCTTCTTATAGGCTAATTGGAGTCAATTGGAGGTGTACCTGTGGATGTATTTTAAGGCCTACCTTCAACCCTCTTTGCTTGACATCATGGGAAAATCATAAGAATCAGCCAAGACCTAAGAAAAACAAATTGTGGACCTCCAAAGTCTGGTTCATCCTTGGGAGCAATTTCCAAATGCCTGAAGATACCATGTTCATCTGTACAATCAATAGTATGCAAGTATAAACACCATTGGACCATGCAGCACTCATACCACTCCGGAAGTTGGTGCATTCTGTCTGCTAGAGATGAACATAGTTTGGTGCGAAAAGTGAAAATCAATCCCATAACAACAGCAAAGGACCTTGTGAAGATGCTTGAGGAAGCCGGTTGACAAGTATCTATATCAACAGTAAAACGAGTCCAATATTGACATAACCTGAAAGGCTGCTCAGCAAGGAAGAAGCCACTGCTCCAAAACCACCATAAAAAAGCCAGACTACAGATTGCAAGTGCACATGGTGACAAAGACCTTACTTCTTGGAGAAATGTCCTCTGGTCTAATGAAACAAAATGTAATAATATGTTTGGCCAAAATGGCCATCGTTATGTTTGGAGGAAAAAGGTTGAGGCTTGCAAGCTGAAGAACACCATCCCAACCATGAAGCATGGGGCTAGCAGCATCATGTTGTGGGGCGCTTTGCTGCAGAAGGGACTGGTGCACTTCAAAAAATAGATGTTATCACGAGGAAGGAAAATTATGTGGATATATTGAAGCAACATCTCAAGGCATCAGCCAGGAAGTTAAAGCGTGGTTGTAAATGGGTCTTTCAAATAGACAATGACCTTTCAAATAGACAATGACCTACCAAGAATACGTCAAGTTGTGGCAAAATGGCTTGAAGACAACAAAGTCAAGGTATTTGAGTGGCCATCACAAAGCCCTGACCTCAATCCGAAAAAGTGTGCGTGAACAAGGAGGCCTACAAACCTGACTCCATTACACCAGTTCTGTCTGGAGGAATGGACCACCATTCCAGCAATTTATGTTTATGATCCTAACTGACCTAAGACAGGGAATGTTTTCTACGAATACATTTCAGGAATTGTGAAATATTTTTTTGAAAATGTATTTGGCTAAGGTGTATTTAAACCTCTGATTTCAACTGTATACCATTTATTTTTTATGAAAATGAATGGTTTAGTTTAGTAATTAAGGTTAAAAGAAATACCCCAATGGTATTGGGATATTTAGTGTTATAACATTACTTTATAAAAATTCCATGATTATGGTACAAAACTATACAGTTATTGTTTGGGGTCAAATTAGGCCTCAAGAATGCACCCATAATGAAGGGTGCACAAGGATTAAGGGGGGCATGCATGCTTATGGTTCTTAGATAGAGCACATCTAAGCATCAAAAGGTGTTTTATTTTGTGTTATACTCACTGGTGTGTTTTCTGAGTTTTGAATTATAGGGCTGGGTTTGCCCTGTGTAGTGCAAGTTTAAATTGTGTGTATGAAATTAACCAAAGACCAAAGATTTTGATGTTTTTATTTTATAATGTCCAACATCTAACCCGTTTTCTTTTGCAGGGACATGAAGAACAACATAATCACGCATATTGAACCTGGAGCTTTTTATGGACTTTATGCCCTCAAAAGACTGTAAGTATTGTTCAGTCTTTTTCTTTATCAACATTTTTGAAAAGCTTTTTTATTAAATGTATAGTTCTGATTAAACATGGAGTGTTCAAAGTTGTTTTAAAATTACAGTAAAAACACAGTAACACAAAGCCTCTCATGGCTTATTGCTTTAGTTGACATCTCCATGGAGCAATAGGATGTAGCACACTTGAGGAAATGTTCTGATTCCATTACAACACACAGTTTTAACAATTGGGTCTGCAACCACAGAAATAAGACATCTATGTGGTTCTTTACTCCAGATGGACTGTTTCCAGACAGTTCTCGACGCAGCAGGACTAATGCTATCTACTTTAACACATGCCAGTGGTTGCGAGTGTGTATATGTTTGAGTGTGTACAAACTGTTGAAAGCTAAATGAAAGGAGGGTGCAGATTGATTTCCATATTTGTGAAGTGGGAAGAAAGTTGAATGTAAATGTGGTGAGTTTTTGGTTATAGATATGTTTTAGACACACTGTGAGGGTTCACATGTATGACGCAGTTGTTTAATATGACTCATTCCTTGCCAATATAAACTGCTCTTTGGCTGGTTAAATGGAGAAGTATACAGCTCCCCTGAAAAGAAAAAGAAATTCTGTCATACTAGCTTTTCAGAGAGTGCACAATATGAATTTTCCCAGTTTTATAACCCAACTTACTTTTCCAACTTTTTGAAAATGTCCAGAACGTTCAAACGAGATTGCTTATGGTGTTTGAAATGTAAAACAAAGTAATGATAGATAACAAAAATTTGACTCCAAGTCTTCTCTTTGTAACACCATGGTTTGCAATCATAATGTGGCATCATTCCAAAAACCAAAAAAAATAAAATAAATGCTAAACAGTGATTTATTTTATTTTTTATGTCTTTGATTATGTGTAAATATATTTCCAAAAGCAGAACTGGATAGCAAATACATTCATTAAATATATACTAGACAATTAATTGTAGTATTAACATCTATATTGTTGGATTTTGGTGACATTCTGTAATGTCCTGAATAAGTCTGTTTAATATATTTTATTATTTAAAAATTGTATGCATTCTTTGCACTTTATTAAACATGGAGAAAACAAATATCCATAACAATAACAAAGTTACAGTCGTTGGGATCTAATGATAAAGAAGATACATTTTTAAATCCTATGGGACTTGAAGTTAAATTTTAAATTTCAAGTATTATATGCAGTTTGCTTCATAAAGAGGTGATTTTGAAATAGTAATAAAATGCATTAAATATCTTTGAATCAGTCACGAATGTAGGCACAGGGCCTATACTTATTTGTATTTATTTATTTTTATGCAGTTGATGTCAGAAGTTTACATCTTAGCCAAATACATTTAAACTCACAATTTTGTTTTTCACAATTCTTGACATTTAATCATCGAAAGCATTCCCTGTCTTAGGTCAGTTAGGATCAATACTTTATTTTAAGAATGTGATATGTCAGAATATTTGTAGAGAGAATGATTTATTTCAGCTTTTATTTCTATATCACATTCCCAGTGGGTCAAAAATGTAAGCTTCAACTTACAAACACTTTGTTAGTATTTGGTAGCATTGACTTTAAATTGTTTAACTTGGGGCAAATATTTTGGGCAGCTGGAAGTTGCTCGAAATTTGGCCTATTCATCCAGACAGAACTGGTGTAACTAAGTCAGGTTTGTAGGCCTATTTGCCTACACACGCTTTTTCGGTCCTGACAACAAATTTTGCATCAGATTGAAGTAAAGTCATTTTTATAGCGCCTTTCACAACACACATCGTTTCAAAGCAGCTTTACAGAAAATCATGCATTAACAGAAAATGAAACCATTATATCTATAAAGTCTTAGAGTCATCATTGTGTAGTTTGATATACAATTATGAAGTGTGTATAAATAAATAATTAAATAATAATTGTATTAATAACCCCAGTGAGCAAGCTGAAGTTGACTGTGGCAAGGAACACAAAACTCCATAAGATGTTGGTTAATGGAGAAAAATAACCTTGGGAGAAACCAGACTCACTGTGGCTGCCAGTTCCCCTCTGGCTAACCTCATGAATATAATGCCAATATTACTTATTTATGAGCAGTGCAAGTAATGGTTTAAAGTGAGTAAACTAAGTAAGTGTTAATGGCCACTGTTTAAATAAAGATTTTGTAAGAACTGTAAGTTTCATGGCTAATGTCTTTGAAGTTACATTTACATTTATGCATTTGGCAGACGCTTTTATCCAAAGCGACTTACAGAGCCCTTATTACAGGGACAATCCCCCTGGAGCAACCTGGAGTTAAGTGCCTTACTCTAGGACACAGTGGTGGTGTCCATTGTGGTGGTGGTAGAGTGGTGGTGGTGTAGTGGTCTAAGCACATAACTGGTAATCTGGGAATCAGAAGGATGCTGGTTCGAGCCCCACAGCCACCACCATTGTGTCCTGTAATAACCACCATTGTGTCCCTGTAATAAGGCCTCTGTAAGTCGCTTTGGATAAAAGCATCTGCCAAATGCATAAATGTAAATGTGGTGGCTGTGGGGATAGAACCAGCGACCTTCTGATTAACAGTTATGCACTTTATCCCACTACGCCACCACCAGTCAGTAATTTGTTACAACAACCTTCTCCCAAGGTTATAGCATATGATTATGGTAATGAGTTGGTCCTGTAAAATTTTGCGTGTTGAGAATATCGATAAATACAAATCCCAATGTGTCATTTTTATTATCTATGTGAATGTTGAAGTCACCAACAATTAAAGCTCTATCTACAGTAGCTACTAGATCTGATAGAAAATGTGCAAATTCACCAAGGACATCAGAATAAGCTCCAGGTGATCTATATATTGTAGCAAGGGCAAAAGACAACAGATTTGTATTTATATCTGATGGTGTTACATTATGGATTATTAGTTCAAATTACTTAAACTTATATCCTGTCCTCAACACCAAAAACTTAACTGTAAATCGTAGTAATATCCTCCTCAACCCTTCAGACGAGGCTCATGTTTATAACAATAACCTGGGGGAGTATATTCATTGAAACTAATATACTCATCTGGTTTAAGCCAGGTTTCAGGGAAACAGAGCACATCCAAACTATGATCTGTAATATTTTAATTTACAATTAGTGCTTTGGTTGAAAGAGATCTAATGTTTAGTATCCCTATCTTTTATATAATATTTTTTTCATGTTTGACCTTAATAAAAATTAATAAAAAGTAACTAGTGTTGTCAAAAATACCGGTACTTCGGAACCAAGTCGGTACTCAAACACATTTTTTTTACGATACCAGAATTTCTGAAGGTAACGGAGTACCGAGTACCTGGTCTACCTGGTTCCCATGCAGAGTCGGGAACTTTAGAATGCTCACAACAAGCAAAAGATGGCGACAAGCAAAGTAGAAGTGTTTAAAAGCATATTATCATTATGTTCATTGTCGAATAGTCGTTTGATCTCATTTAACATAACATGAAATCACATTAAACTATAATGATGAAGCGCGAGAGCAGCACTGCAGTTCACACCTAATGGAGGAGAGGAAGAATTACACTGATCACAGTACAGATGCACTCTAAACTTTCGCAGCTTCATCTTATGTAGATCCCAAAGTATTAGGGAATTATAAAAAAAATGAAAGTAAATTCAGAAGCACTCTCGTTGTGGAATAAGCAGAGCTCTTTAAAAGAAAAAAGCTTTATTAAAGTTCAAATAATACAGAAGCAGATCATGTATATAACTATAAACTCAGAAACTGGCCTCTTCTATGAGGTGCGCGAATGTCCCAATCTAAGGGGGGGGGGATTGAAACTGCACCCGGCTGAGAGAGAGACTGCCTCGGAGACGCTCATCTTAATGCAGCTAGATTAGAACGTGATGGCTCGTGACTTATTTAATAACAATATATGTCACTGTGCATTTCTTATCTTGAAGAAAATTGGCAATATGTAGCTTTATTAATAAGAGAGCACTTTGCACATTAGTTTGGAAATAGTACTTTATAGTATACTTTAAGCATACATTGTACAGTTTTGTTTTAATTCCAAAATAATATATTTAAATTAAAGTGTTGCTCAATGGCATATTTTTGTTCTTAGTTCTGCTGCTAATGTTTTGTAGACTTTGTTAATAAAAGAGTGTTGTTCAGTAACCTGTTTTTGTGTTTTGCTTTGGTACCGAAAATGGTATCCAGTACCGTGAAATTTCACAGGTATTGGTACTGACTACTGAAATTTTGGTAATCTTGACATCATCAAAGGCATCAGTAATTGGCGATCTCTCTGACCATTGTCGATCTCCGAGATCATCGTTTGTTGGCAAAACCCTAATGTGCATTTCTCTCTAGCCTATAAATTAACAAAATGTTCATAGACTCCTTGCAGTTTTTTCGACACATTCAGAATCATTACCGCTTTTGCCAGTGTCGCTGCGGCTCGCTTCATTCGTGCGCTTGTAAAATGTATATTTTAAATGCTCGTTATTACGGTTTATTATTTCTCTGTAATGTAGAACTTATTGTCATGCACAAAGTAGATGTCCTAAATGACTTGCCAACACCATAGTTTGCTAATATGAAATCTGTGGATTGTTTAAAAAATTAGTTTTAATGACTTGAACCTAAGTGTATATAAACGTCTGACTTCAACTGTATGTGTGACTGCACAAGTGCACAGAAAATTGTATTTGAATATTGGAATAGAAAAAAATATAATAAATCAAAGTTATACATCTTAAAATCAAATTTATGATTCCTGCTTTTATGTCTAAAACATGTGTCTTGACATTAAAACAAGTGATTAGATGGGGTTTAAGGAACCCTGCCAAAAAGCATGTTCTGTCTTATCTAAAGCATGAAATTGCTGCTAGATTGACAGTAGTAACGCTATTCCTGGGATGTAATGGTAGTTTGGCTGTCAATATTGAAAAAAAAAATTTTTTTAATTGAGGCATGTGATCCGTTCCTATTTTGTGTTGCATGAAATTTATCTTTTGTGCTTTTTAATAGGCATGTTTTGATTTTCAAAGGGCAGGTCTTCACTTAAGTATGGTTCGATTATTAAATATCTTTGTGAGAAATGCAGGATAACTGGCCCAGGTAATGACTTCTAACCTTGTCATTTACCATCCCTCTTTAATGTACTGGCTTTATTCTGAAAATAACAGGTGTATTAAAATGCTTGTTGCAAATGGTATGTAACTGTGTATTACCTCTTTAAGATAATATAGGTTGTAAAATATTATATATATATTTCTACTTCACAAGAGTAAAAGACTCTAATAATATTGCACTGATGTGTACAAGTTCACACATAACACATTCCCTTATCTTTTATGCCTTGCAGTGACTTGTCCAAAAACCTGGTTGGCTGCCTCCATGTGGACGTTTTTAAGGGTCTCACAAATCTTGTTAAACTGTAAGTCATGTTTTATCTCTGCTATAAACTTTTAAAAAATGGGCAATTATTTGAAATACTGCTTTGTTTACTATGGGAAGAATATAGTATCAAAATTATTCACATGCGTAAACTCTTCGTCGATAAATGTCATACATACATCTTACTATCCACACACAAATGCCTTTCTGCTTGTTCCAAATTAAACACAAATGGCAAATTGAACTTGCATTTGTGGATCAAGTGACACTCGTTCATTCATTGACATGTTTTTGTGACTATTCTGTTTTATTTACTGGAATTACAAGTTTTTTGTTTAGCTGTTTTCACCATGGCTGACCCACACACAAACAACTACCAATGAACAAGTCATAAATTCATCCATGAATGTTGTTACATCTACCCATCAATTTGGGAAAACTTAACAAATGCGTGTTATTAGCCTTATACAAATGTTTTTTACTTGTGTCTGTGTAATTTATTATTAAATTAATGTGCAGCTATTTATACAAATAGAGACATTTGTGAATATAAATGTTCGCTTTCCGCTGGTTTTGCCTTACACTATCCATGCATAACTTTGTGTAATAAAAGCTGCTACCACTAGACGGTGGTCTCATTTTACTGATGTAAATTAATATAATTGATTGTGTAAAATAGGCACATAATATCAGAATATTGATCGCAGGACCCTGAATCAAATCAAGATCAAACGTCCAATTTACACCCCTACTAATAACACGCATTTGTGAATTTTTCCCAAATTGGTGGGTAGATGTGCCCACACTTATGGATGAATTTAGGACTTATTCATTGGTAGTTGTTTGTGTGTGGGTCAGCCATGGTAAGTCTCAAAATTCAAATAAATAAAACAGAATAGACACAAAGAATTGTCAATTAATGCATGTCACTTGATCCACCAATGCATCTTCAATACTTCACAAGGCCTTTTTTTGTTTAATTTGTAAAATCTTCATTTGGTTAGACATGCAAATTGTGTAACATTTATACAAAAGGGAACATTTGTATTTGTATTTGCAAATATGTCTATTTGTAAAAATAAGTGAACGTTCATTTTATTCAGAATTTCACAGACACAAGTTGAAAGGCATTTGTGTGTGGATAGTAAAATGCATGTATGACATTTATCAAATTGAATGATACGTTTACACATTTATGAAGAATTTTTGTTACTATATTCTTCCCATAGTCGTCAAGTAAACAAGTAGCGAAGAAATTCAAGGAAGTCTATTCACACCATGAGCGAAACAAAAACATTTGGTCTTTCTTGCAATTTAATGCAAAATAACGCAGTGTGAATTCAGAATGAAAAGGTCCTTAGGATGCATTGTTTCTATTCATGTTTTATTATTATGTTTTATAGCGTTAATTCTACTTTATCACATTTACACATATTTGTTAATTAATATTATTATTATTACACATTCTTACATTTATTAATTTTACTGTTGCTTTAATAACGTTTCATTTTAAACTACAGTAATGGGGAAAGAAATGTCATTAGTGGTGTTTGGCTGAGATTTATGTACCTAATTACATTTAACAGAATGGTCAAACTCATAACAGGTGCTGTTAGATGAGCATTTTTAACGTTGACTTCCCTTGGGTGCAGCAACAGCTGTAGATGTATTCGTGAGTGTCGTCTTCACCAGGTGAAGATTATAACTGATCCAGTCATTTCAATTAAACCACTGAGCAGATTTTGCCCCAAAGAGATGTGGTGTCAAGGGCATACAGGAAAAATTGAAAACATAAACTGTTTGTCATGGTGATTTTAGTTTAATACGTTAATGGAAC
The DNA here is from genome assembly GCF_025860055.1 of Xyrauchen texanus. NCBI lineage: Eukaryota > Metazoa > Chordata > Actinopteri > Cypriniformes > Catostomidae > Xyrauchen > Xyrauchen texanus. Next base: position 53,453,775 of record NC_068276.1, read on the forward strand.
CTGCTTGAATAAAGGGGACCAGTACTAACAAAAGCAATCCAAGATCATTTTTGTAGAACTTCATCATGGAAACACACCAAATATGACATATGTTCCCCAATGCTTACATTTCTCAGATTACTAGATCTCTAAATCTAAATGAAAGTTTAATTTGCAGATTTTACTCCATTTTAAGGGATTGTTACAAAAAAGAAAGTTGTCATCATCTGCTCACCCTCATGTCATTCCAAAACCATGTATTTCATTGATTTTATTCACTGGAACAAAAAATGATGTTTGGCAACATATTGTTTCCATAAAATGAAACAAAAGGCGAACTGGTGCTTTCAATACGGGTCAGGAGCTTCAGTCAATGTTCACATCAATCATCAGAATGGGGAAAATGTGATCTCAGTAATTTCGACCATGGCATGATTGTTGGTGCCAGACGGGCTGGTCTGAGTATTTCTGTAACTGCTGATCTCCTGGGATTTTCACACACAACAGTCTCTAGAGTTTACTCAGAATTGTGCCAGTAACAAAAAACATCCAGTGAGTGGCTAATAAAGTGGTCACTGATTGTATAGTCCAAATTGTATGGCTACAGAATACTTGTGGATAACTATGATACAGTTAGCCATGCATTGCTATGTATTGTTTTTTTTATTGTTTCAAATGTAATGTTTATCTGAATGTCAAATTAGCATGGTACATTTTGCTTATACCCCTCTTTTTTTGTTGTAGTAATCTTTCAGAGAACAAGTTTTCATCGCTGTCTCAAGGGATCTTTGACAGTCTTGGTTCTCTGAAAATACTGTAAGTTTTTATTATCTCCTTGCAGGACATGTTTCAAATTCATTTTAATGGTGGAATAGTACTGGAAATAAAAATGCCCCTTTGGAACATCTAAAAAACCCACAGATACCCTATTACAGCCTCAATATCATTCCCTCCAGCTGTTCTCCACTTCATTAGAGCTTCAGTTAACAAAGCATCTTATTCAGTAACTTGAACACGTATTGTATCATAACACTTGGCATGTCTTCATACGCATCGATACTTGGATGGGGAACCTCTAGAGTTTTTACCTCCGGCCTAAATTTAATGAGGATCTTCTCAAAATTTAGGTTCTGATATAGTTTGTTTATTCACAATCCTTTTTTAACATGCTGCATACATTTTGTAGGGAGTTTGATAGCCCTTATCTCCTGTGTGACTGTAACCTTCAATGGTTGGTGGTCTGGATAAAAGAGAAGGGGGTGGGCGTGAAGGAAACACGCTGCTCGTTCCCTCGCTCCCTACATGGCCAGCTTATAATGTCTCTCAGACCTGAAACACTCACCTGTGGTAAGTCTACTCTCACACTCACACACCCTCCCCACAATACTTTCTGTTTATCATAATATTATAAACTCATACAATAATATTTATTAACAATTTAAGTCTTTTTCTTATTTGATCGGTTCTCTGAACAATGAGACCAATTGTTTGGAACTATTCCACAGTATGTGTGAATGGTGAGCTTTTCAATTTGAGCCCAAAAATGCACCAGAGTTTAAGGGGTTAAGTAATGGGTAAAAATGTGGTTGGCCCTCATTCATTCAGCTCTAATAGTTTTAAATGTTTTGATGCTTTGAATTTAAATCTGTTTTATCTCTTATTCTGGCTTTTGACATTTTGACATAGGATTCTATTCAGATTTATAATTTTATCATTCATATTTTTAAGTCTGTTAATGAAACCGTTGCTTTTAAGACATATTATGTTAACTATATCAATAGACCGGGTTCCCACGCATCCTGGAAAACCTGGAATTTTGCAATGAAGTTATCCAGTCCTGGAAAATTTGGAAAATACCTAAATGTCCTGGAAAATATTTTTGTGAATGAATCCCTGTTCATCTGCTGTAATTTTTGCTTTGCTCCAACTTCATGATTTAAGGATTGATATAAAACAAAATAAGATTTTTTCTTTTTGTTCAACATTGCTGTTAACCAAAAAACACTTTTGTTATAAACTTTAGACAACGATGATGGTCAAACCACAGATTTTTCATTCACACACTGGGTTGGTAGCATGGTGATAAAATGAATACATTTTAAATTATTCAACAATCGAAGTCAATGCGGAAACAAATGTACGGAATCTAGTTATAAAATGGCATTAGCTATAAAACACAAAGTCATGCAATATTACATATTTGGATGAAAATTAATGTTTGAATGCACAATTAATCTAATAAAAATTGTGACATGTTCTAGTGTGATAAGTAAACTGCAAAAGTATGTGATTTAATTAAATATATAATCTACAAGTGATGTGCACATAAAAATGTATGTGTGAAGCCGGGCAATCATATACTGAAAACATCTCATCATTATTATCATGAGTGCTCTTGAGTGCATGAGATGAAAGTGAGCAGAGCTTTCTGAAGTGCACAGCACATGCAGACTCTGTATTTATTGAATTAAATCACAATTTTACAGTGATTAATAATCACTCTGGGCCATGTAGCAAAATGCTTATCTGGAGGTCAGGGCACACAGAAACAGTCAAATACACACAGAAATGTCAAAACAAAAGCTCAAATTAAAAATGTGTTTGCTGAAATATTTCACTTGTTGGGCACATAAAATGTCCTGGAAATATCCTGGAAAATTGTGCCTTGAAAAGAGTTGGAACCCTGAATAGCTAATTTGACAAATTGTTTCCTTATTAAAATCGGTTGAATGGGTTACTTGAAGCTTGAATATTAAAAAAATCTTCACATACAACAAATAAGCTTTAAATACCACAAACAAATCAACTGAAAATATACATCTGAAACACCTGCTATGACTTTCTCACTTTCACCTCTCATGAGTTTAAATATAAAAAAAAATAACATTACAGTCCTCCTTATTTTTAGTTGAATTTAAAAATGTTGCTCTGTCTCCCACATACCAGTGATTCCTTATCTGTTTCTAATTTAGTTACTTTCTTACACCAAAAAAACAAAACAAAGTAATACTTACAATAAAAGCTTGACAGCCTAGTTTCGGGCCTCCCATTTTATGTTGATCTTGGACATGCTTTCTAACCAAAGCCAATGCAAGAACTGCAATGAGCAATCTCGGACCACTCATAAATGTCAGCTTTTGCACATAGCAATCACATGTGGCTTACCACATGATATTTCAGATCTCAAACACATTCTTTGTCTTTTTTTTTTTCTCTGATGTTTTTATTCTTTATTTAGATGCCCCTTTAGAGCTTCCCTCCTTCCAAATGACTCCATCCCAGCATCAGATTGTCTTCCAGGGAGATAGCCTGCCATTCCAGTGTATGGCCTCTTTTGTGGACGAGGACATGCAGGTTCTGTGGTATCAGGATGGAAAGATAGTGGAATCTGATGCCACTCAGGGTATCTACATCGAGAAAAGCATGGTGCAAAACTGCTCCCTAATAGCCAGGTAATGGAAACCGGCCTTGGTGGGAAATAAACCTAATGCCAAAAGCAAAACACCACTTCTGCACTAGAACTACATTAATCTCTAACTAAGAGCAGTGTTTGGCTTGGAGCATGAAGTTACATATGATGGAAATATGAACTAACACGTGATCTACATGTGCTGGAAATTGCCTGAACTAAAAGTCAACATGAACTCATTTTATTTCTGTAATATGATGAATCTCAGACTGAGGAACAGGTTATTTAATGTGAAAAAAGGCAGAGTAAATGTAAATGATTGGAACATGAAAAATACTACAGAGCTATGTGGAACTTATAGGGATAGTTCACCCAAAAATGTAAATTATTTTATCATTTACTCACTCTCATGCCATCCCAGATGTGTATGACATTCTTACTACAGCAGAAGACAAACAAAGATTTTTAGAAAACTATATCCGTGCTGTAGGTCCATACAATGCAAGTGAATGGTGATCAGACCTTTTGTAGCTCCAAAATCACATAAAGGAAACCTATAAGTAATCCATATGATTCTGGTGGTTAATTCCATATCTTCAGAAGCGATATAATGGCTGTGGATGAGAAACAGAACAATTTTATGTCCTTTTTACTCTAAATCTCCACTTGAACTTTCACTCTCAGATGTAAAAGTGAAACTAAACAGGCACCACATGTTACTTTCAGATAGAAAGGAGAAAGTTAAAGTGATATTTTGATCTGTTTCTCACCTACATATGAATCACTTCTGTTTCCTTTGTGATTTTTAGAGCTACAAATATCTGATCATCGTTCACTTGCATTGTATGGACCTACAGAGTTGAGATATTCTTCTAAAAACCTTTGTTTATTTTCTGCTGAAGTATGAAAGTCATACACACCTGGGATGGCATGAGAACGAGTAAATAATTTTTCATTTAGAAAAAAATATTTTGAACTTGAACAGTAAAGCCTGCTTAATATTCAATCGCACTGCTAAAATCTATAAGATGGTAAGCTAGAATTTCCACCCTGAGCAACACTAGTTTTCTCTCCTTGTTTGATTTGGGAATAACTGGATTCATCCTCACACAGTGCTTTGACCATCTCCAACATCCAGCCGGGATTCACAGGAAACTGGGAGTGCCGGTGCGCACCAGTCGAGGCAACAACACTAGGACGGTCCACATTGTGGTTTTGGAGAATTCTGCCAAGTACTGCTTGCCAGATCGGGTGTCAAACAACAAAGGAGAGTATAGGTGAGTCAGGTTATTAAACCCTCAGGATACTGTAGATTTGTTTCAAAAGATTATTCTCTGAAACAGTGCCACCAAACTCTTCTCCCATCCCCAAATAATTATGCACACTTTTCGACATATTATTTTCGACAAATGATATACTATTATCAGAGATGTGTGCCTCCTAAGCCTCTGGCACTGGTAAAGATGTTAAAAGTAACATTCCTTGTTAATCATGTCCCATTTCCACCTTTTTATCTATTGGCAAGCTCTGTTGTATGCAGTGGAAACATAATTCACATCTGTAGATTGTTGCATTAATTGATAAAAATTTACATAAATTGCAGACAATGTCAAAACAAATGCTGGTTTCCCTTGTATTTCAGCTCTTCGCTGCACTCTAGTGGTTATAGATCTGAAATATGAACATTATACTTGAATGCAACAGGGTACTGTTGCATTCAAGTATAATGGATTAAGGACTAAGACTGATTATATAGACTCTGGTTTATAGGGCATATATTCAGGGTACTGTTGCATTCAAGTATAATGGATTAAGGACTAAGACTGATTATATAGACTCTGGTTTATAGGGCATATATTTTAAAGCATTTTTGCACTGTGTCTATTATCCACTTAAAGCAACATTATTCTGATGAACGTCATTTATTTAGATTTCTACATTTCCATTATTGTCCATTTTTGTCACAAGTGGATTTATGTTTGCTGTGTTCTGCGTCAAGTTGTAAATGAAACAATTTCAACATTTGTCGTTTTGTAGATGGCCCCGTACACTGGCTGGCATCACAGCATACATGCCCTGTAAGCGTCAAGTGACTAGCGCTGGCATCTATTCGGGCAGCTCGGCAGAAGACCGGCGGGCGTGGAGACGGTGTGACCGTGGTGGGCAGTGGGCAGAAGAGGACTATTCGCGCTGTGAATATATGAAAGATGTCACACGGGTGCTGTATATCATTAACCAGGTAAATCATTTCTTCGTAAGCCAGTTTTTATGCTTTCGTAACTCACCATTATATATTTCACCCTCATAATATGCAATGGACACTTTTCACAGTCTGATGACCTATTTCTGTTTTAATATACTAGCATATATATTGTTAGCATTTTTATTTAAATGTAATTTGATTTTTTTTAATTTTATAACACTATACTTTGTGTTAAAGTTTTGGAAACATGCATGTAATAACAATAATTTTTTTTAAACTGTTGGAGCAATTGTGAAGGCTAAAAGAATATTTGCTGTGGTATCCCATTTACTGCTACAGATGTTTACCACTGCTATAGTGTACTTACACATTCCCAACCTGGAAATGTGAAAAGGGTCCATCAGGTTCTTGAATTTCTTGGTTAACCTCGAATTCTTTTCATGTCAGATGCCTCTAAACCTGACCAATGCGGTTCAGACCACACAGCAGCTGTTGGCATACACTGCAGAGGCGCCCAACTTCTCAGACAAGGTGGATGTTATCTTTGTAGCGGAGATGATTGAGAAGATTGGCAAGTTTGCGGAGAAGTATAAAGATGTATGCCAATTAAGATTATGCCATGTTGAGGAAAAACTCAACAACAAAAAAAGAAAAGGCTGATGTTATGATGAATTCTTGAAGTAGTTCAGATGCTTTTGAAGTTGAAATTCTGTCAAAAGCTCACAAAACTGTTAAAAGAGTAGTTGACACAAAAATGTCAATCATTCCATTTTTTTTTTACTTCATGTTGTTCCAAACCTGAATTACTTAATTTAGTTGAACACAAAAAGAGAGACAGACTATCAGAGCATATATGGCGTTTCATATAAAGCAGGATTTTGGACCAATTAATTCTCAGATTTCAGCATATGTCAGCTGGAAATTGCTCTTAGTAAGTGCACTCTTTGTTTTTAAACGATTCTCAAAAGGTGTGGGAAACATGTGTGTTTCCCACAAACTGAAAATGTTTAGCACGCAATTTGTCAGAGTTAACAAAGAACAGGCTGTTAGTGGTCCAGAATTGTTTTTATTAAACAACATATGCACTGTGCAATCCTTTAGTGTAGGAATGCTGAACATGTCTCAGAATCTCAATATCTCATTTTATTCAGTAGCCTCTGTCTCTCAAAAAAGATTAAGTCATTAGTTTACCTCCAGTCATTTCAAGTGTTTTGTGCACATACAGTATGAGTGAAATGTTTAGGATTTTTTTCCCCAATTAAAGGGATGGTTCACCACTGTTGGTCCAAACCTGAATTACTTTCTTTTTCTATGGAACACAAAGGAAATGTTTGGCAGAATGTTTAGCTTCAGTCACCATTCACTTTCATTGTTGGAAAAAAGATCCAATGAAAGTACCTAACATCACCTTTTGTGTTCCATTGAAGAAATTAAATCATATAGGTTTGGAATAAAACGATGGTGAGTAAATGAAGCAGGACTTTCATTTTGGGTTGAAATTGATCTCATGGAATGTTGTTGCAAAACAACCAAAAAGTTTGTGTGGTGGGTGTGACTAAATGTCTTCGTGTGTGCATTGAATTAGTATGCTGTCTGTTTGAGGATAATGTATGTCTGGAGGAATTTGTGGTGTATTGGGAGTGGGTGTGCACACATTTTCTCTAACTGCTTTTCCTCTCTCAGCTGGGAGATGTGATGGTGGATATCTCCAGTAATCTGATGCTGGCTGATGAGCGAGTGTTATGGATGGCTCAGAGGGAGGCCAGAGCTTGTTCACGTATCGTTGAGTGTCTTCAGAGGATTGCTGTTCTCCGCCTCAGTAATGGGGCTATTGCATATTCTACTGTGAGTACTGTGAAATTGTTTTTGAGTGATATGTAGAGAGAATGTACAGGGAACTCAAAATATATTTGGACCCTAAAGTCACTTTTATATTTATATATAAAACAAATGGTACAGTGTGACAAGTTTCTGCATTATGCATGACACCTTTTATGGCATACACATTTATGATAAAATATTAAAGTGGCTTTTATTTTAAAGAAATAGAACATAGGCGCATCTTTACACCAAAGCATTTGACAAAAAGCCAGCCACATCCTCTATCTCATCCTGAGGCCTTCCCAGACCAGCCGAGAGATATAATCCCTTCTGCGTGCTCTGGGTTTTCCCCTGAGCCTCCTCCCAGTTGAACATGCCCAAAACGCCTCCGGAGGAAAGCGTCCAGGAGGCATCCTAATCAGATTCCCGAACCACATCAACTGGCTCCTTCCAACCCGGAGGAGCAGCGGTTCTACTTACATTTACATTTATGCATTTGGCAGACGCTTTTATCCAAAGCGACTTACAGTGCAATTATTACAGGGACAATCCCCCTGGAGCAACCTGGAGTTAAGTGCCTTGCTCAAGGACACAATGGTGGTGGCCATGGGGTTAGAACCAGTGACCATCTGATTAACAGCCCTGTGCTTTAGCCACTACGCCACTCTACTCCGAGCCCCTCTCGGATGTCAGAGCTTTGCACCCTATTTGGGTGAGTCCTGACACCCCACGAAGAAAGCAAATTTCGGCCGCTTGTATTCGCAATCTTATTCTTTCGGTCTCAGCTCCTTCACCACCACGGTCTGCCTGTCAATCTCACTCTCCAACTTTCCCTCACTCGTGAACAAGACCCAGAGATACTTGAACTCCTCCACTTGGGGCAGCTGCTCTCTCCCTACCTGAAGAGAGCAATCCACCCTTTTCCAGCAGAGAACCATGGCCCCAGACTTGGAGGCGCTGACCCTCATCCCAACCGCTTCACATTCGGACTCATAATTTCCTAGTGTGCACTGAAGATCACAGCATGATGATTCCAACAGGACCACAATCCTGAGATCCCCAAACTGGACATACTCCACACCTTGGCTGTGCCTCGAGATCCTATCCATGAATATCACAAACGAGATTGTGACAAGGGACAGCCCTGTCGGAGTCCACAATAAAGTCGATCATCAACATTTGGCCTAAGGTGCTCTAGTACCAAGTACACTTATGAACAACACGTTCCTCACAATCACTCCCCTCCATGTATCTCCATCGTTGCCAACATGGACATTGGAGTCACCCAGAAGAACTATGGAGTCCCCAGCTGGCACCCTCTCCAGGGCCCCTCCTAGGGTCTCCAAGAAGGCCAAATACTCTGGACTGTGGTTCAGTGCATAAGCACAGACCACAGTCAGAGCTTTTCCTCCTGCAACACAAAGTTGCAATGAGGTGACCCGCTCATCTACTGGGCTAAACTCCAAGGTCGTGGCGCCAAGCCGGGGGCTTATGAGTATACCCACACCCGCACAATGCCTTTCACCCTGAGCAACTTCTGAGAAGTCCGGAGAGTCCAACACCTGTCCATGAGTTTGGTTCCAGAGTCAGAACAGTGTGTTGAGGTGAGTCCAACTATATCTAGCTGGTATCTCTCAACCTCACACACTAATTCTGACTCCTTCCCCACCAGTGAGGTCACATTCAATGTTCCAAAAGCCAGTTTCTGTCACCAAGGTTCAGTCGGCACAGCCTCCACCTTCGCCTGCTACCCATTGTGCATCACTATTGCTCTCCTTGCAGGTAGTGGGCCCACGAGGAGGTGGCCCCACATTGTTTCTTTGGGCGAAGCCCGCTGGGCCCCATGGGCCAAAGCTTTGCCACCAGGCACTCGCCTACGAGCTCCTCTCACATGCCTTGCTCCAGGAAAGGACCCCGATTTCCCTGTTCCAGACTAGGTCACTTTACTTCCTGCTGGCCACATCATTAGGGGAGTTTTGGATCACCCTTCTTCTGGCCTCTCATCTGGGACCAATTTGCCAAGGGAGAACCTACCAGGAGCCAATGCTCCAGACAATACAGCTCCCAGAGTCATTGGGGTACACACACACACACACACACACACACACACACGCACACACCCCTCCACCACAATGAGGTAGCGATCTACGGAGGGGTTAGTTGAACAAGTCCATGGTTAATGTGATGATCTACAGTTGTGGTTACTCTGCGAGGACAACTGTTTGAACTTTAGGAAAACTGACTTCATGCTGTACATCCACTAAAAATTACCTAGGAATCAGTTGGTTAAAAGTTATTGCAGACATACACCATTAGTTGAGCCAGTGTCGATATATTGGGATATTCAGATTGACAAACAAATAGAGCAATGTTTTCAGAACACCACAGAGTACTTTTGGGGAAAATGAACCTACCAGTGGCTTGCTTCTAGTTGACACTGCATATTAAGCTGGAATAAGAAAAAGTACTTAAAAAATTAAACACATCACCTTTAAGTGTCCAAATACTTCTGGGGGTCCCTGTAGGTTGTCTAGCATGTAACATATTGGCATTATTGAAAAGGAACATGCCTTTCCATGAATCCATCCATAATGAAATAATAGTTAATGGAATAGTTCTCCCAAAAAGGAAAATGTATAATCATTTACTAACCCTTGTGCCATCCGCGACATGTAAGACTTTTTTTCTTCTGTTGAACATAAACAAAGATTTTTAGAAGAATATTTCAGCTCTGTAGGTCCATGCAATGCAAGTGAGTAGGTGCCAAAATTGCAAAGTGCCAAAATGCACATAAACACAGTATAAAAGTAATCAATTAGACTCCAGTGGTTAAATCCATATCTTCTGAAGCAATATGATTTTTACTATCACTCTCCACTTTAACATTCTTCAACTTTTGTTTTTGGTTAGTCGCATCCTTTGTGCATACTGCTATCTACTGGGCAGGGAGGAGAATTTATGGTAAAAATGAACTTAAATGTTGATCGGTTTCTCACCCACACCTATAGTATCATTTCTGAAGATATGGATTTAACCATTGGTGTCTTTTAGATAACTTTTATGCTGACTTATTTGCTTTTTGGAGCTTAAACATTTGGCACCCATCTACTTGCACTGTATGGACCTACAGAGCTGAGATATTCTTCTAAAAATCTTTGTTTGCTTTCTGCAAACAAAAGAAAGTCACAAATCTGGGATGTCATGAGTGTGGGAAAATGATGAGAAAACTTACATTTTTGGGTGAACCACCTCTAGTTGTCAGAACAATTCAGTGGTAGCAGCACAGTTCTTTTCCTTGTGTACATCAACAGAACTCTCATAACATTGCTCTGGAGGCTCATGCAATCAAGGCCAGCAGCTTCAATGGCATGACCTGCACGTTGTTCCAGAAGGTGGCACCAGACCGTAATCATGGCCCACTTCACTCCCAGAGACCCCGACATGAACCTAGAACGTCATCTCAACTTCAAATGCAACGTCACCAGCAACCTGTCTGCTCTGGCTCTCAAGGTAAGTTGGAGAATTTTGGGCTGGTCTCTCAGGATCTTCCTGTATGTAATTGTGTGAAGTGTATTTTTACAGTACCTGTATAGAGGTGTGACATGAGTGGAGATGAGCAGTCCTTTTAAATTCCCTTTGGGTGCTGAGCGGCAGGCTCTTGTGGAAGATTGTGGGATTGATGGGAGCAAGCAGATAGAGAATTAAAAAAGTTGAGAATCTCTCAGCTTTATGCAACTAATAGCCGAAAAAATCCAGGTGGCAGCTTGTCGCTGTGAGGTCAAGACAGTGACATCTGTCATAAGCATTTTAAAATCAGCAGATAAGTGCTGGTTTCTGTGGTGGATTCAGTGCATAAATCGCATTGTTACATACAGTATATCTATATTTAATTCAAATTTTAAATTGAATTTGCAAGCTTTCAGTGTGACTTAACAAAAGCCTTTTTATGTATAGATATACGCCCTTTGCCCAGACCAAGACTTTCAACATTAAATTATACAAATCTATAAAAAAAACATATGTTTATGTTTTATGTAATATTATACATAGACAATGATGAAATAAACGCAAACCATTTCTATCAGTTTTTCAAAAATTATGACTGTCCAATAGCTGTGGTGTCATTTCCATTACATCAAGCAATTCTGCCCCTAATAAAGATTTTTTCAAAAGTTAGTGTACTTGTTAAGTTAGTGAAGATCAAGCTTGAGCTGATATAATAGACTAGTAATGCTTAAAAAAAACTAAAATAAATTGACGTAAATAACACTTGTAAGCATAATTTGGACAAATTATGCAAAAACTGTTATAATACTTTTGTGTGTAATTGTTTGTATTTAGTGTACAAAAAAATTATCCTTATCAAGACAGTCAGCCATTTTATGATTTTTTTTTTTACAATATATCTTTAATCACCGTCATTTCCACAACAGAATTCAATTAAACACAATATAGAAGTTGAAATGTGCTGTAAATGACACTGTTGTTTGAATTTTCATAACTTTCAGACAAATTGGTCAAAATCACAAATCTTCTCTGATGCACACAGTATATACAGGCAATGTGGGATATTGTTAGCAGACCAATTATTTAAAGTATTGAGAGTGTGAAACATGTTTTAATGAGACTTTACTTTCTAGAAGTCCACAGTGTCAAAAGTTGAAGAAACACCCATAAATTATGACTTTATTGGCTGTGTATTGAAAGCAATCAAACCAATCTGAAGAAAGCCACACTCACTGTACATATTAGACACCCCCCACACACAAAGCGACAGCCCTCAAGCCTTTTGAGCACTAAAGAGAGTGTCAAAAGAGTTGGTTTCTTCTCCGCCATTGGACACGTACCAATAAAGTTGTTGTTCTGTATTGTACAGTGTTGTGGTTGTTTTTGTCACAATATATGAGATGAGGGATTCTTCAAACAGAGAACTCCAATAAAACTGTAATCTTGTGATGGAGGGAATAAATCCATCATGTTTTGACAGTAACGCTATTGCACCTCTCCATATCTGCAGAACACCATAGTGGAGGCGTCACTACAGCTTCCCCCATCTCTCTTCTCATCTCTGGGAAACTCGGGCCAGGCAGAAGAGGCTGTCTATAAGCTCCACCTGCTAGCTTTTCGCAATGGCAAACTCTTCCCACCAACTGGCAACTCCACCCTCCTCAGTGATGGCAGCAAGAGAAGAAGTGTGGTCACCCCTGTTATCCTCACAAAGATTGGTAAGAACATTGGTGTAAAAGAGAAAGGAGGCGGCATGAACCGGCTTGACAATATAAATAATATTTTAATGATTAACTTAAAGCAAAAGATACATAACAAACACAAACGCATACAGGGCAGCTGCCTGTAGCTCTCTCCGTCTCTCCTGAACTGCTGCCTCCGGCCGCCTTTATCCCTCTCATGGGCTGGATTAGCCCGATTCTCTGATTTGCCATAGCCTGGTCCTCGCTCACTCCTGCACCCTCTAGTGGATGACAGCCACTCCTCCCCCGGGTGGATTGGAGGCATTTCTCCGGCCCTTGGCGGACGGAATGTCCCGTCACATTTTGGTGGATGTAAGGGTCTCCTCCGCCCCTGGCATCGGTTCTGCCACTGCAGGCGGTCGGTAGGGAGCCCCTCCTCCCCTCACAGTTGCCGGTCGTTCCATATATATTTATAGACATATAACACACAAACGCATACAGGGCGGCTGCCTGTAACTCTCTCTCCCGAACTGCCACCACCAGCCGCCTTTATCCCTCTCGTGGACTTGATTAGCCTGATTAGGGGCAAGGCATGCATCATCACCACCTGGCCCTACCCCCCTCCTTGTCACAATTGGGTTCCTGTAGCTCAACAGGTGGAGCATGTTGCTAGAAATACCATAGGTTTTATTCCTAGGGAACACTCAAACTGATAAAAAAAAAAATGTATACCTTGAATGCACTGTAAGATACTTTGGAAAAAAGGGACTGCTAAATGCATTCAGAGTTCATTCTTGGGGCTGTGAAATATTTGTATTTTGTCTGTCAATCAGTGTATGCATTATCATCTGTGATTAATTAAATGGTTAATGGAAGTGATTTATAATTAATTTATCAAGTTTGACACTTAGTACGTTTACATGGACTTTCAGTTTCAGTCTAACTAAAACAATAGTTAGTCTGTTTAAATGTGAACGCTTTAGTCCGACTGAAATTGTGCCGCTCTGATTTTTGCAAGTCGAACTAACAGACCAAGCTATTGCGATCGTTTCATGGCTTTGGCCTCGGGTTTTGCGTGTGCTCTTGAAAGACAGAAATTATACACAACATGTATTCCTCATCCTCATCTTATGACATTTCTTCAAATTTTTCATTATGCATTTTGTCATGAATACTTGGAAAGAGAGATATGACTGTAGCTCGACTACGCAAAACTTGTTGTGGGATTGTATCATACTAATTGTAACGGTTTGATTCCTTTTCATGTGATTTCTAAAAGGGAAAGTTCACCCAAAAATCACCGTCATTACATCCTAGATGTGTATGACTTTCTTTCTTCAGCAGAACACAAACAAATATATTTAGATGAATATCTCAGCTCTGTAGATCCAAACAATGCAAGAGAATTGTAATCAGACGTTTGTAGCTCCAAAAATCACATAAAGGAAATGTAGAAGTAATCCAAAACACTCCAGTGGTTAAATCCATACCTTCAGAAGCTACATAATTGGTGTCGGTGAGAAAAAGATGAAAATGTAGGTCCTTTTTTACCCTAAATCTTAACTTTAACTTTCACTTTTACATCTGAAAGTCACATGTGGAGACTGTTTAGTTTCACCATCACACCTGAAAGTGAAACTGAATGATTTTTTTCTCACCCACACATATTATGTTGCTTCTTTGAGCTACAAAGGCCTGATCACCATTCACTTTCATTGTATGGACCTACAGAGCTGAGATATTCTTCTAAAAATCTTTGTTTTGTGTTCTGCTGAAGAAAGAAAGTCATTCACATCTGGGATGACATGAGGGTGAGTAAAGAATTTTTGAGAAAAGAAACTGAGCTGAAGCTCAAGTGTCTCACACACACACACACACACACGCACACACACGCACACACACACGCACACACACACACACACACACACACACACACACACACACGTCACAAGTCTTGAGCCTAGCATCCATTTTTAGTAAATGATGGAGAAAGACCTTCTTTATGGGTAATTTATTTATAAATCAAGTCCAGCTGGTACGTTTAACAAAAGTCATTTGCATTTTGTATGGTGAAATTTAATCGTCATAGAAGCTCAACAGGTGAAATTTAACCACAAGCAAATCATAGAAATGCAAACACCAGTGGAGAACTTCATTACACAAAGACCTATTATGTTGTTTTCTTTCCTTAAAAAGAAACTAAACTCATTGAGATGATAATTGCTGCAGAATTATGAGATTAACTGGAAATTTATATTTTCCATTAACATCCATAAATTTGTCATGCTATCAAAGATGGTCCATAGCCCAAATCGTATTTTTTGTGCTCTGTGATATAGTGACTAAAATGTTGTAAAGGTAACATTTGTCACATTTTAACTGTTCTTGTTTGCTTTTGGTTTTCTTTTGTAATTGTAATAATGTAACATTCTAACTAGTAAATTGTTTGTTGTTTAGAGGGCTTCCCACTGAAGAACCTGCAGAATCCAATGAATGCCACTCTCAGACGCTTTCTGCAGGGCACAGACGCGGTGCCCGCCTACTGGAACTTCAGTCTACTGGGGGGACAGGGCGGCTGGCAGAGTGATGGCTGCCGGGTCATCCATCAAGACGACAACTTCACCACCATGTCCTGTGATTCACTTAATAACTATGCTTTACTGATGGTGAGATGATGTAGAATGAGTCATTAATGGACAAAAATGAAAATTTGATCATTATATTGTACTGTTTTTTTGATGTTTTGATTTATCTGCTAAAACAATAAAAATTCCACCCTGTTCCAATAAAGTTATTGAACATTTTAGAAGACTTGGAATATCTGCACAGATTGTATAGACGACTTTTAAAGTAGTCTAAATTTCCATTTTGCAAGAACTCGTTTTGTGGTCCCCAGAAAAATAAATCATTTAGAAGGTTTCGAGTGAAAGTAGATGATGCAAGTAGATGGTGACAGATTTTTCATTTTTGGAGGAGCTGTCCCTTTAAGTCCCTTTAAGCAAAAATAATGCAAGTGGATTTGTGAAAAAGGAATACTGTGTGTACTACTGTTATCTGACTGAGATAACAGCCATAATAGACCTGTTTGTTAATGGATCTTTTCACCCATTCTCAACACCCACTTCCAGAATATGATGAGGAATCAAATTATTGGAATGATCCCAAAGACAGTACATTAACAAATATAATATGATGTTATTATGCAGGATCTCAAAAGGACAGGGAACGATGCGTACAGCTTCAAGCCTCTTCACCCTGTTATCTACGCCACAGCCATCGTACTGGTACTTTGCCTGCTGTCAGTCATAGTCAGTTACATCTACCATAACAAGTAAGCACTAAAACTTTCCTAATCTCGATTGAAAGCGGGAAAATAAATGGGGATTATTGTGAAGACCAATTATTTGTGCCTTCAATGTCATCTGAAATAACAAACTTGTTGGTTTCTTGTGTTTTAACATGTACTCCTTTTAACAAGAGGTTTAATGTGTTCAAAGGTCAGTGCGCATAAGTAAGAAGTGCTGGCACATGCTGGTGAACCTGTGCTTGCATATCTTCCTCACCTGTGCTGTGTTTGTGGGCGGTATCAACCAAACATACAACGCAAGTGTTTGCCAAGCGGTATGTGCCTTCTTTTCCATCCTTATACCATTTAAACTTTGGGTTGCAATATTTGCTATGATAAAACCTTAAAGGGGTAGTTCACCCAAAAAATGAAAATTCTCTCATGTTCTCACCCTCATGCCATCCCAAGTGTGTATGACTGACTTTCTACAGCAGAACACAAATTAAGATTTTAGAAGAATATTTTAGCTCTGTAGTTCCTCACAATCCTATTTGCTCTTTATTATGTTTTATATTTTGTATTAAAGGTGGGGATAGTACTGCATTACTCCACACTGGCTACAGCACTGTGGTCAGGAGTGACTGCACGCAACATATACAAGCAGGTGACGCGCAAGACCAAACGATACGAAGAGTTGGATGAGCCTCCACCTCCACCCAGGCCGATGCTGAGGTAAATTATTAAGTAATAAATGATTAAGAAAATATGCATAGTGTTCCTTCATCATTCATTGTCCATTGTAGGCATTCAAAATTTGGGGTTAGGTTGGGGTGATGTTTGCATTGCCCCATTGGCAAAATTATATGCTTTTGAATTAGGTTCACCTCCTCTCCACTTGGTGTCAGTAAAGACACCCGAGAAAGCAAGACCAGGCATTGATGTAAAATGATTGTGCTTTTCATATGAGTTGAGGATATTTTATAATATACCATGTTAATTAAAACTATAGTTTTAATTCCTATGCTAAATAATTGCTCTAAAGAGAATTTACATTTCTGTCTTATTTTGTTATACAGATTCTACTTAATAGGAGGAGGCATACCAACCATTGTCTGTGGAATAACAGCTGCTGCTAACATCAAAAACTATGGCAGTCAAGTCACTGCACCTTAGTAAGTATGAACTGTTATAAATCTTTGAACTCCTGCTAAGGCCTCTATTGTCATACTAGATGACAATGAAAGGTTAATAATAATGGGACTACATTGAAGAAAGCGCTAAATAGCTTTTTCTTGGTCACAATACTGCCTTGGGGTTATTTTTCAAGTAGCCTAATTATTTAAGTAATTTTGTTGGCATTGTGCACCATATGGAGGGCATACATTTCTGTTCTGCATAAACACCCTAGAGAAAGCAGTAGGAGTGTGCAGCAAAGCCATTATCTGTATCTGTATCTGTATCTGTTCATATGACAAAATTATCTGTCTCTAAACCGGAAGTGTGTCAAAATTAAATGAAAGGCCATTTTTACATTTATAGTTTATATTAATAAAATATGATTTGTATATGCCTTTTTCATAATAATAGCCAAATAATAGTAATTATTATTATAAAATTATTATTTAAAACAATATTATTTTATGCTTTTTTTTTTTCTTACCAGAAGAAGATGAATTTGTAGGCTACATTAACTGTGGAATATGTTGTTAACGGTGGTTTCTCCTGGTATTTCTGATATTAATATCTGCCTGAAACTTATTTTGTGTTTGTCTTTGCATGTATAACAGCATTATTCTGGAGAGGCAAGATGTGTCAAGCTAAATGTGAAATGTCAAGCACATATTTTACAGTGAATAATAATTCAAACATTAAAATTAATTTACAATAAATGTAGCCTGTAAGCAGGTGAAAGTCACATAAGTCTATCAGGTATTTTTATGATAGGACACTATTATTTCATTAAATAATGATAATATGTGGCGGCGGGGTTGTGGTCAAGCGTTCGACCACGCCCCCACCACCACAAAATAATAATAACAATGTTACATTTATGTAGTAACTTACCAAAGTTCAAGAACACTTAACATTCTCACATTTAACAGTTTAAAGAAAAAGATTAAAAGCATGTTTCAGTTTCTTCGTTTTACATGAGCAGAAATATTCTGAATAGATGAAAAATCTATGGAGCATTTGAACCTTTATGGAGCATTTGAACTTTTTTCAGAATAGAGACTTAACGAGATAATAACTGTTATAATCACTGATGTGGATATGATGTGATCAACTTTGAGGCAGAAAGACAAGCTCCGATGTTAAATCACTTCAGGTAAGAAATTTAACAGGTTTAATTCAGGTTTAGGATATTAATAAATACATGGGAGTCATGTGTGAATCCTGTGAACATTGACATTTCAAAAAGTGGAAAGTGTACATGATGTGGTCTCTTAGTTAATGTTACACTTGACAAGCTCCAGATGAGCACAATTAACAGAGACCGCAAACAGAGTCGAGACCACTCTCATCCAATCTGAAATCACAACTTGTGTATTTTCACTCATACACATTAGAAATATTTATTAGAAATATACACAGATTAATTAATTATTTGTAATTTTGGATATGTTTATTTAAAATGTTGCTTTATCCTTGTGATTTTAGGATAATCAGTTATACAAATATTTTTTTATATTATTCAGATGAATCCGTTATTAATATTGTAGTCATTATTCATGCCTTTCCTAATAAGGTATTCGGCTTCAGGCACATCCCTTGAAAGCAATTTCTCTTTTGTTTTTCACCCATCAAAATCACATGAGTCATTTAAAAACAATAATATAGTTATATAATGCAGTGATATAAAATATTGTGTGTGTGTGTGTGTGTGTGTGTGTGTGTGTGTGTGTGTGTGTGTGTGTGTGTGTATATATATATGTATGTATGTATGTATGTATGTATGTATGTATGTATGTATGTATATGTGTGTGTTATGAGCTATTGCTTAAATGTGTTTGTTGCCTAAAAGCAACATTTGTAAGACAGTGTAATGGATATAGCTCTTCTATGCAATAATGTCACACTTCCATCCACTAAAGGGAATGTTGTCATTTATAATGTATTATTTTAATTTTGTGTTTTCCATTACTAGTGAAGTATCTACTTTAAGTATTTACTTAACATGTATTTTGTATTAATAGCATGGCCTGTTCTATTTTTTTCTGTTTTCTTTTGTCACGTAGCAGTACACTGATGTTTAATGGAATTGCTTTAATACACTGCACTGCTTTTATTATATTTTTTTTACATTATGATGTATTAAAATTGTATAGGAACTCACAGCATATATTTAAATAATTTAAAGCCTGTCTTTATTTATATTGTCACACATGGTTGCCTCTAAGCAAGTTTTATTTAAATTGTATTATTACTTATGATTATTTAGTAAAGTTAGTATTTATTTTAGTAATGGAGTCAATTTTATTCAAGAAGGTGAAACAAACCTCTTTTTTTTTTTTTCATTTCTTATATTATGCATAGAGTAGAGGGTTCAAAACAAGAAGTTATGATTATCACATATAATTAAAATCAGGACAGGGTCTTGTCCTGATTTTGTCTGGTAGTTTGAAATAAACATTGATAGTATTTTAGTTTGTTACATAAAAATGATTTAGTTTAATTAATTAGACATGTGCTTTTATACATTTTAATCATGTGAGCTGACATGCAGTGGTATTGAATGGTACATAACTGCGTTGTTATAAATTGCACATGGCTGGATACACATAAAATATAGAGTCTCTATCTGCCTGAGGGCACACTCAAAATCCCCCAGTGAACATTTCTGTCATTTCCATAGTCTTTCTGTCATGAGAAATTACTTTTTGCTATCGATTGAGCTTAATGCCTGTGCTCTGCAGAGTGCAGGAGAATACTTTATTGTAGAGAAGAGTTTAGCTCTGCTCTGAAGTTGTGTGAACTTAATTATGGTATTCTATTTTTGGCTCTAGTCTCCCCATCTTTTGTCTGCTAGTTTCCCTGTCTTCCCCTCTTTCACTTGTAGCAGCTGTTTGGATTGTGTAACGGCAGTGTTTAATTTGAAAATCCAGACCATCTGAGATCTTTGGGGTTTAATTAATCTCAAGCTACCGCGACAAGGCAAAGAACGCTCTGCTGAGCCCCACAGAACCAATTCCCATACGTTGAAGGAGGAGTGCATCATACATTCTTTAATATTTGTCACTTTGAGAATAAAATGAAACCCTAGATGCAAACAATATTTTCATTTCCAACTCATGTGTGCTTGTAACGGGGGGTAATTTCTCTAAATTGATGTTTTAAACTTAACATAAATGTTTATACTATCACTGGTTTCTACCTTTCATACTTGAATATATTTAACTGGAAAGGATTTAACCTATTTCATATAATTATAATGCAGATCCCACTTAGACTTTAGCTTTAAACGCACATTATTACTTACAGCAAAATAATTATTACCTTATAAATGTGAAACATTTTCAGTAATATTTTATAAATATTACATGAATAGTTTACACAGAAATAAAAATTGTGTATTTATTCACCCTTTTATCATTCCAAACCCCTATGACTTTCTTATGTGGATCACAAATGTGCAACACAATGATGTTTTAATATTTATCGCTGTCCAATACAATGGCAGTTGATAATGCATCACTTAAAATTTAATAAAGGTCCCAAAATTAAAAGCAGTCCATGCTGCTCGTTTGTCATATTTCAAGTCTCCTGAAGGCTTTAGGTTATGGTTGGAAACAACACAAATTTTAAGTATTTATTTTTCTTTGTGAAAATTTTGGTCCATTGCGCTATGAGTACTATTTAAAGTAGCTTGTTCACAGTGGCTTGCACGATCTTGTGTGAACCTTCAATGTTTAGTGCTACAAACAATGCAAGTGGTCCTATGAACATGCCTCCTAACTTGACAATGTAGGTTAATAATTAATTTAAGTTTTAAAATTGCCATCAAGTATTGATGTATCACTCTGACTTATATTAAATTCAATATAATTATCAATTCTTTCTAAATGTAAATATTTAATGGAACTATTACTGTTGACACATATATGTGGTTCTTATACAAAAGATGATTGTGAGTGCAAATGTTACAAAAATGCCTCGGGTCTCCACAATGAGTTATACAGAATATATGTGTAACAAATGCATGAAAGTTGGATACATGTATAAAAAATAGCATAATTTGTACTCTCAGAACAACAGAATAAAAAGTGATCTGTTTTGTCTCCTCAGCTGTTGGATGGCATGGGAACCCAGTCTTGGTGCTTTTTACGGACCGGCAGCCTTCATAGTTTTTGTGGACTGCATGTACTTCCTCAGTATTCTCATTCAGCTCCATCGACACCCTGAGCGTCGTTTTGAACTCAAAGAACAATCTGAGCAGCAGCAGCATCTCTCGGTTGCCGAGGCAACTGAAATTACGCCTGCCCACCTGGAGTCCTCATCTGCTGCAGCCACTCAACCGGTATTGATGGCCGCGTTGGAGAACGAACATACTTTTGCGGCCCAACTCCTTGGCGTTGCAGGGTCCCTTGCTCTTTATGTAGTGCTGTGGGTGTTTGGTGCTCTCGCCGTGTCCCAGGAGCGCCCAGCTGACTTGGTGTTTGCTTGCCTGTTCGGTGCCTCTGCTTTGGCCCTCGGGGCATTTCATGTGGCCCACCACTGCGTGAATCGTCAAGACATGCGTCGTCATTGGTCACGGGCATGTTGCCTGGGCCAACGGAACTATGCGGTACAGGTTGATGCTTTGCTTGTGCCTGCTTCGGGGTCTAGTGGATCTCTTTTGACATCCAGAGAAAATGGCGAGGCTGCCAAGTTCCCCGCCAGCAGTGCTGAGTCTTCATGCACCAATAAGAGTGCACCAAGTCTCCGTAACTCCAACCAGGGTTGTAAAATGACCAATCTGCAGGTAGAAGCTGCCCAGTGCAAAGTGGCCCCTTCAACTGCCAATGGGGCCACCATACTGGACAACAGCCTGACGGAGCATTCAGTGGACACAGAGATTAAGATGCATGTTGCACCTGTTGAGGTCCAGTATCGCCCTAGCTTTGTCAACAACAACAATCATCCAGGAATGGGCAATGCCAACATTAATGGCCACTCAGGACGAAATCACAAGAACAGAGCACGAGCGCATCGCGCCAGCAGGCTCACGGTTTTACGTGAGTACTCTTATGACGTCCCCACCAGCGTCGAGTGCAGCGTGCAAAGCGCCCCCCAAAAGCGCCACCACCATCATGAGAGTCTGCATGCAAGGAACAGCCGACGGGCAGCGTACCTGGCTTACCGCGAACGGCAGCAGAGCCAGCTTCAACAAGACAGCAGCGATGCCAGTGCGAGTTTACCCCGCCGGTCACGCCATATTGATAAGCGGGCCAGCAAAGGTAGAGGCACCCGTTTGGGCAATGGCCCTAGTAATAGTTTTGGGCATGTACTTAGCAGCAACTTAGGCAATGGAATGAGTAATGAGGCCATAGTCGGAGTAGGGGAGGAGGGTTTGGGGACTTATGTCACCAGCCAAACTAAAGACTGTCCAAAACATCCCCTCCCTGTTGAACTGGAGGTACAGCCCAAGTCCTATGGGTTGAATCTAGCATGCCAAAATGGACTTGCCAAAGACTCAGAGAGACTACAGAATGTGTCGCCTCTGAACATGGAGACTCCTGGAAATATAAAGACTGGCTTGTGGAAAAATGAAACTACTGTGTAGCAAGATTCCCTCCTGGAAAACTACATATCAAGACAATTTCCTATGTAACTGTGAATCCTGTATTTTATTATTTTAATCCAAATGGGACAGTTTGTAAAAAAAAAAAATAGTTTTCAACAGAATTTGCATTTTAATTGTTTATATTCAAAATACAAAGATATATAGTTTCCCACATGGCTGTAAATCATGATGCTCTATTTTTGTATAATTTAGGCCCATTTTGTATTTCATTCTTACATTTTATATGTGAATATGCATGATGTGCTGCTGCCCTTTAAAATATAGTGGGTTAATCCTTTACTGTATATCCCTAGTCCAAAAAAAAAATCATAATTTGTAAAGGTCTTAAAGGGTATTTGTAGGATTTCAACAGAACACAAAACAACAACTAGATCTTTTCTAACACTTAGCTCCCAATAGGACATTTAGGTTGATAAAATGGAAATGCCCCTGTAGAACATCACAATAATATAAAGAAACTCTTTTGGGATTTTATAATTCCTTTAACTGTCTTTAACACTCATTATTTCAATACAATGCATGTAGGTTTGTGATAAATTACCCATCCAAAAGGGCTCTAAGGATTCTATAAGAATCTAAGTTCACGTCCACATTAATATTCTTTTGTTTGATCTCATCAAAACTGGAAATGTTGGATGTGGCCTAAAAATTCTATAAGAACCATATAAGAACTGATTCTTAGCTCATTTTTATTTGATTCCATTAGTATCCTTTAAGACTGGTTCAGAATTATGGTGAAATTCCACTAGGAATCCTGTCATTTAGGATTTGCTGACCGGAATCTTCTAATGTGTTTTCACAAAATAAAGAAGATTGTTTTTATTTGCAGCTATCATCATAATAATAAAACAGTTTTCACTGTGCACTTCATCTAATATATGAGTTCTAAGGGGAGTTAAACCCTTCATTGAGAACTTCCTCTTGGCTCTGTGGTTTCGAGTAATTGGAACACATTGCACCTGCTTCGTGGAAATCACAGGCTCTAATTGAGGTGCAGGTCTTGATCTCTGTGATGTGGTGGAATCAGTTCGATGGGCAATGTCAGGAAATTCTGTGCTGCTCCCTCCAGTGTTGGATGCCCATGCAGTGATTGATGGCTGACTCTCAGGTCGGGCTGCCTGTCATCATTAGTAGTGACGGGGATATAATTGCTGTTGTGCAGCCTCACCTCTCCTACCCCCTTCTTGTCTAACTTGCCACAAGTCTGTCGGGCTCTTATCAGCAGGGCAATACAGGACTGTGTATGTGTGAAGGAAAATAGAAAAATGCTTTATTCACACACATGTTGCTAAGAATTGTGGATCAACATACACTTTTTTGTGTCCTTTTTAACTACCAAACCTTTGTAAGTTTAGTGGTGCTAATGAAGTCCATTGGGGTTTTGCTTTGTTAAATTAGGCAAGATATAAATTGTGTTCAAGACAATGAAGGTAACTGAGATTATTGCTTTCATATATTGCAGATAGATACGCTTTTGCTCTAGAGATATAGAGCTTGATGTAGACATATTGAGCATTTTTCTTGCGTTAATACAGTGCCTGTCTAGACAGAAATATAAAAGTTAAGAAAGTTAGACCCTTAAATAAATGGACCAAAATGCTATTTATTGAATAGAGTGCAACAGTGCCCATCCACTTTTAAAAAGTGTTTGAAAATCAGACAAAAAGACAAAGGTATAAGACTAAACAACCTTGTCTTGTAGAATGAACATTACATTTTTGGAAACTGACTTTCACGTGCTGCTTTCTATGTTTGTTGCAGTTTCCTGGTTAAGTGATATAGATATCAGATATCTCCTTATTGAACACTAGAGGCACTACATCTGTAAAAATTCATTTTTCGCTCTATTACTCATCCCCTGCTATGTTATATCAAAAATGTTTTACTTGAATGCATAATTTGTGAAACTGTAATTGTAACACTTGTAGTACAGACCCACCTACTTATACACACTTATTCCAATATTAATACTTTTCTTGGTAGCTCATCTGATTTGGACTTTGGACTCGTTGACTGATGTTTTAGTCCTGCCAAAGGCACACAAAAGGGAAAGTGCCATAAAAGTGATACAAAATGATGTGGTTGCTTCAGAAAATGTGCTTTTTATTTCGATTTGGCATTTACAATGCTATCAGTTAGGTGTTGGTTAAAGGTAAGATTGTCTGATTTGTTAAACTCTCATTTATCTTTTAAGACACTATTTGTTAGGTTTAGGGTAAAGTTTTAGGTTTGGGAGATATGGTTTTACTCATTAAAACCATCTAAAGTTCACCTTAAAAACCATTTGATTACAACCTCATTTTGCTTATCAGTGGAAATTGCAGCCAAATGTGTAATGAAGCACGTCATTTCAGTTTTGCTAATACATTGCAGTGCTCGGGTACATTTTATGAGACCAGGCTGAGACTAAACTTACTAAATGTATTTAACGAGGGAATGAACTTCTATCTCATTAAGCATTATGAATGATATAATCAAATTAAAAACGATGGAAGAATATGATTATATTGACTTAAAGTTGTTGATTAGAAGTACAGTAGTCTACAGTGTTTCAAAATATATAGATAAATACAAAAATATCAGCAGGTTGAGAGTGTAGGGAGACTGATTTGATTGTGTCATTTCTAGTGAGTAATTGCAGTGCTTTTTGGCATGATTTTTAGACAGCGACTCTATTTGTTGGATCGTTTCCCTTCAGGATCTTGGGTAGTGAAGTTCTACACCAGGAATTGTTCTATTAAATACAAAGTTTTAATGACATGGACTGATGGCTTCAACTGAAGCATTTATGGTAGGGAGTTAATGGGAGGGTCTGTCTTTAAAAGTTTGTAAATTCTATATCAAATAGCTTTTACCATATTTGATATGGTAAATAGTTTTGCCATATATAAAAGAGAGGAAAAAAAGCTCTTTGGTTGGGAATTTTTACAATTATTTATGCATTTATTTATTATTCTCAGAATCCAGTTTTAGTAAAAAAAAAAATGGTAAGTTAGAATTGTATTTCATTTGATGAAGTGCATAATGAAAAAGTTTTTCCTTAGGCCAAATTTAGGCTTAAAATGAAAAGATCAACTGCAAATTGCACAAATGCACAACTAAAAGTGGTTTCTCGTTGCACAAGGTGTGCATGTAAAAGTGTAAATATACAGAAATTATATTCCTGTCTGCCATCAGATTGCGATCTGAGCTTTTTTTTGTTCCATTAACCATATTTAGCCATATGGAGTGGTTGACTGACAGTTGATGTCAAATCTTTTTGGCCAGATGGATTATTTGGTGACATGCCCACTTCATGTCGCAGACATCTCCTTACTGATCTGCCGTAGGCATATTCAGTATTTACTGACCTGCCGTAGGGATATTCAATATTATCAGTATTGGGTCTACCGATAAGTGCCGCTAATGGGTAGGTGGGTCTCAAAAGAACAGCACCTAAAAATTGATTTACACCACTGTGTCAACAGGAAAATAGTGTAACTTATTAAATGTATTGTTTGCATAAATTAAACTTTATCAGGGGCCTGGATAGTTCAACAAGTATTGACTACCACCATTGGAGTCGCGAGTTCAAATCCAGGGCATGCTGAGTGACTCCAGCCAGTACTCCTAATCAACCAAATTGGCCCAGTTGATAGGGAGGGTAGAGTCACATGGGATAACCTCTTTGTGGTCGCGATTAGTGGTTCTTGCTCTCAATGGGGTGCGAGAATCGCGGAGAGTAGCATGAGCCTCCACACGTGGAGTGTCTGCGGTGTCATGCACAATGAACCACGTGATAAGATGTGCGGATTGACGGTCTCAGAAGCGGAGGCAACTGAGACTTGTCCTCCGCAACCTGGATTGAGGTGAGTAACCACACCACCACAAGGACCTACTAAGTAGTGGGAATTGGGCATTCCAAATTGGTAATAAAGGGGATAAAAATTAGAAAAATAAAATGAAAATTGAACATAGCTCAAAGCAAAGATGAAAATTCAAAAAAATCTTCAGTTCAGATGTAATGTGGGACAAGCCATTGCATTGAAACTGCTTTGTGAAGGTCATGCAGCAACAATTCATTTGGAAATGATTGAAAGGCAATATATCCTTAACATTAATCTGCTGTATTTGCTCATGGAGGGTTTAACGAATGAATATGAGACAAGATGTTCTTAATTTTCACCCCTCTAATGATATTGTACATTTTTACAGACAGAGATGTATTGCCAGTCCCTCCTGAATATTACCAAATTAAATAAGGCTTTGAATTATGGATGGAGGGTTTATGACTGTATAAGTTATAGATGTTATAACAGTATAACATAAGTGCTGATCTTGAGACTTTGTATGTTAAGTGGATGTCCTTTTTCTACTGTTACACAAATTTCATCAGTTACATCTCTTTATTGTTGTTGATATTAGGTTTTTGTCACTACACATAGATCTAGGAGGATTCAGCGCCTCATTCAACTCGCTGATAGGTACTTTCAACAGCTTTCAAGCCTACTGTATATGTTATGAATGCTGCAGCCAAAAGTTTGGAAACACACATCTATTTATATATATATATATATATATATATATATATATATATATATATATATATATATAGGTATTTATTTATTTAAAGGCTTGTGTTTGAATGCCAAAAAAAAAATAATTGTAGATAAATATAAATTGTGCCTACATATGTTTGGTTTAAGTGGACCAACAAGCCCAATGTTAATGGTAAACTAATTAATGTGGTTACTCTGCTGGGACACCAGTGTTTAAATTACATTTAGGTCAGCTGGTTAAACATAATTTCAAAAATTGCTCAGAAAACTGAATTTGGTTGTGAAAAAAGGTCTACCATAATTTTTTTGCAGATGCTACTTGGTTTGATATTTTGTTATCTAATGCAAAGCCATTCATACATTTATTGGTGTTACTTAACACTTAAGTTGGCCTATACACTGTGTGTATATATATACATATATATTAGGATGCATATGCAGGCTTCTTATTCAACTTCATCATCAACAGGCAAAGCTTGAACAAATGCTATGCATAACATGGATGATAGAGTAGCATTGAATCCTTCCCATATTTAGATTTTTTTGGCAAATGTGCTTTTAAAGAAGCATCTGGCAGTGTGTTTGAGGCTCACCTTTGAGATGAAGATTGATATCTTCTGTAAAGTTATACCATCTGTGTGTGATAGAATTAGCTTGCCTATGGTGTAGGATGAAAAATAAATGCCTCACCTTCAGTTGACTAATTAGGTACAATGGCATGTAATCTGTTATAA
The DNA here is from genome assembly GCF_025860055.1 of Xyrauchen texanus. NCBI lineage: Eukaryota > Metazoa > Chordata > Actinopteri > Cypriniformes > Catostomidae > Xyrauchen > Xyrauchen texanus. The sequence continues at coordinate 53,481,715 of NC_068276.1, forward strand.
AATATAAAAGCTTACTCCTTAATGCATGCGAACACAGGAGACTGATACTGTACATATGGAGAAACATGTAATCAGATAGTGTAATGGATTGTAAGAGCTTCAGGTGATACAGATTGTACTGTCAATCTTGAAACAATTCCGTTTTCAATCACCATGATGGTAAAATAGATCAATATCATGGATTTGATATGGGAAATTAATTGATTTGGAATAAATAAATAAATTATGAGGATGCAATGTTCTGTCATCCAGCTCTTCAACCAAACACCATAACCTGCAGCAAGGCGGCCCACAGGTCAAAGACAATCATTATGAGTGGTGGTGGCATAGTGGGCTAAAGCACATAACTGTTAATCAGAATCAGTTAAGTGTCTTGTCCTTGAGCAAGACACTTAACTCCAGGTTGCTCCAGGGGGATTGTCCCTGAAATAAGTGCACTGTAAGTCGCTTTGGATAAAAGCGTCTGCCAAATGCATAAATGTAAATGTAAATTCTGGTAACCTGACACCATTATTATGAAGTTCTTGCTCTTACAAGCCATTGCTTGAGCACTAGGGAATGTGATCGTGATCACAGGAGTACAGACATGTAATTAGGTTGCTACATGTTTATAGCACACACAGAACATATACATTGATTCAGAGAACTCATTTTCCATCTGATCTTTTGTTTTACAACATGGAATGCCAGGGATTAGCGAGATGATGGTATGATAAAGAAAATCTATTGTAAACTCAGCATAAAAAGAAATGTCCCTTTTTCAGGACACTGTATTTTAAATATAATTTGGTACAAATCCAAATAACTTTACAGAACTTTATTGTAAAGGGTTTAAACAATGTTTTCCATGCTTGTTCAATGAACCATAAAAAATTAATGAACATGCACCGGTGGAACGGTCACAAGACACTAACAGCTTACAGACGGTAGGCAATTAAGGTCACAGTTATCAAAACTTAGGACTCTAAACAGACCTTTCTACTCTCTTTGAAAAACACCAAAAGAATAATGCCCGGGTTGCCTGCTCATCTGCGTGAACATGCCTTATGCATGCTGCATGGAGGCATGAGGACTGTCTCACCAGGGGTGATGGTCGGACTCACGTTTATCGTCGAATAAATGAGCGTTACACTGAGGCCTGTACTCTGGAGCAGGATCAATTTGGAGGTGGAGGGTCCGTCATGGTCTGGGGCGGTGTGTCTCAGCATCATCGGACTGAGCTTATTGTCATTGCAGGCAATCTCAACGCTGTGTGTTACAGGGAAGACATCCTCCTCCCTCATATGGTACCCTTACAGCAGGCTCATCCTGACATGACCATCCAGCATGACAATGACACCAGCCATACTGATCGTTCTGTGCGTGATTTCCTGCAAGACAGGAATGTCAGTTCTGCCATGGCCAGTGAAGAGCCCGGATCTGTTGGATCAGAGGGTGATGGCTAGGGCCATTCACCCCAGAAATGTCTGGGAACTTGCAAGTGCCTTTGTGGATGAGTGGGGTAACATCTCACAGCAAGAACTGGCAAATCAGGTGCAGTCCATGAGGAGGAGATGCACTGCAGTACTTAATGCAGCTGGTGGCCACACCAGATACTGACTGTTACTTTTTATTTTGACCCCCCCCTTTGTTCAGGTACGCTTTGTTCCATTTCTGTCTGTGAAACTTTTTATGTTCATACAAATATTTACACATGTTAAGTTTGCTGAAAATAAAAGCAGTTGAAAGTGAGAGACCGTTTCTTTTTTTTTTTTTTGCTGAGTTTATGTATGAATATATTGCAACCCAACTCCTCATGATTTCTATCTGACATCAGAGAGCAGCTGTTAGGCAGTAACATGAAACAGCTCTGCAGCTCTTGTGCTGAATGTACAAACTTTGCACCCCTAGAAATATACCTTTGTAAATTAATGGACAAAAGTTGAAGGAAAACTCAGTTTCTGTAACAGGAATTGTGTGAAAGGTAAGGTGCATTAAATATGGTTAATATAGTTTATAAAACTATTTATTATTATATAGTTGAAAATAAGAGTTGGAGATTATACATTATGCTCCTCTTCAAAGACAAGCAGTTGTACTATTTTGGAATGGTTGGGTTAGTTTTGTATCGGGGAATGCGTTAATGAAGTAGTTGACATATTACACTCTCAGCCTATTATTACTTTTGAAATGAGTGTCATAATTAATCAGCTATGACTGATTAATTTAGCCCATTTGTTTCCTTACTTTTGGGTTTTTTGCATCTTTTTACTGGCAGATATCATGAAGACTAGAGTACAGGACATTTTTGGGAGAGAGAGAGGAAAAATGCGATCATAGGCTCACTGTAAAAAGTATTATACTGTTTAGTGCAAGCCATTTTGATTTTATATCATGTGAAGAATATGAATTCTAGATATCTACATTTCAATTTTCAGTATTTAAAATGCTAATTTGTGAAATCATTAAATATGTTTGCAGTAGTAAAAATGTAATGTCAAATAATGACATCATTACTTGTTGAAATGCCCATTGCTGATACCAACAAGTAAATATAATGACTGATTTCTGTAACTGCATTTCCACAATTTGGAATTTCACAATGATCTTTCATTCACTCCAGTTTAAAACACAATTACTAATATCTATTATTACTTTCTTCCAATTGTACTTATTAGCTATGCACTTCTTGCTTGTAAAAATATAATTTGTTATATCAATCATTACATTGTTTGTGGTGAAAATTTCCATTCCTGATAATAACAATTAAATTACAACTAGTGAAAAAGCACATTTTTGTTATTGTTAATTTGGTTTTGACCAGTGGCGATGTTAATTTTCGGATATTTGTAACAAGTAAGAAAGCCTTTTAAGATTTATTTTTTACTTTATTTAATATTCATGTTATTGATATCGTATTTCCCTTTCCAGGTATCTGAAATACCAAATCCAACATAATGAAATAAATGTACAGAACTATGAAATTGTTTATTCAGGAATGGACATTTGCACTATTAACAATATAATAGATATCTGAAATGAATATCCTGCACACAATGAAATGTGGAAAGGGCTTGCGATATTGTTGTACCTTGCAAAATTATTCAGACTTAACCAAATTCGTAATTTTACAGAGTTACAAATTCCACACTGAAATTTCAACATTGGTTAATGCTAAAAAATACTAAAAACTGAAATATGCTCTTTGAACATGTACTCAGTACCCAAGTTTTGTACCAATGAAAGCTTCAATGGTCTGGGAACCAGCATGGCACACATGCAAGTTGTCTTTGGGTTGGAATTGGATAATCGTTGAAATTTTTAGCAAGAAATGTGTGTTTGTGCCATCTTTCCTTACAATACATGACAATCAGTTTTTATATTCTGTTACCTAATTAAATAACATTCATAAGTGTCAAAACTCATTTTGGGGCCACTTAATTTAACTATAGACTTGATAAAAATCAGTTTTCAATTGTCTACTATTTTTTTTTATCCCATAACTATTTTTTTTTTTTTTATTAGCTTCATTTATCTCCGCTGAATGAGATGTAATACTTAAACATACAATGAAAGCAAACATTTTAAAAATAAATATTTTACATTTAAAATTAATCGCCTTAATAAAGTTCAGTACTGATGCCAACTGTGAAGAGCGGGAGCGCGCCTAACCGGTGACGCGCATTCGCGCCTGCAGCTGAAGTTGGCGAACGCTGAAGCACAACAATCAGAATCCACAGCAGCTGCTCACCGCAAGTGCGCTACACGGGGAATAACTGAGAGGCAACTAATACTAATATTGCAATGGAGAAGAAAATAGACAGCATCTCAGCTCGAGTGGACTCTTCAAGTTCGTCGAGTGGTAGGACTAAAGGTGCATGTTTATTCTCTCGAGGTGTGGATGCTTTGGGGAAGTTGAGGGCGCGCGCACCTTGACATGTTTTCTCATGCATGCAGATTCGTGGCGATGTGTTGCATGCCAAGTAAGTTCATGTCTGTACTTTTGCCGTTCTTTCAATATTAGAGGTTTATTGCTAGTAGCAATATACATAACATTGTTTAAATTTAGTTTTAGTAGTAGATAGTTTTTTTTTTTTTTTTTTTGATTATTTTTTTATTTACTTATTTTTATTTTCAGGACAGCTGAAAGCTTTTATAGATGGAAATAATGTTATCTCTATCGTGAATTGCTCCCACCTGTGAGAAGATTGAGGATGGATTTACAAATTGGTTTGTGGCAATTATGACCACAATCTGTTGTTTTTTAAACACTTTCTTGGCTTTGCTATCAATAAACTGTCATAAATCCAGCATTACATTTATATTAGCAATATCCTAACCTATCCTTTATATATACTTATCCTATTTTACCCCACACTTGGGGTTAAAAGCCCCAAGGGAATTAGAGTGATATCATGTAGATATAGATACAATAGTTATAGCACACAATTTGGCAATGGAAATACTTTTGAGATCAATTTTTTTTTTTTTTTTGAGTAACAAATTAAGATTTGTCTTATCCAAAATAACCACTTCATAAAAGGATACACAATTTCCTGTTAATATCAATCACATATCCTGTAAACAAATGAGTGTCCAATGTGATTAGATCAGTCAATGTGAGCCCACTTAAAACATTCTTCAGAACAAATCTCTTCCCCCTACTTAAGAAAAAAAGTGTGTTTTATATGCCTTAGCCCCTGCAACAAGGGGACATTTTACCCCAAATACTACCCTTTCAATTACTGGACTGTTAAAACCTTTGAAATAATCACCTTGAACAAAACTGAAAATTACAAATGAGTATTTTGTCTCAAAATAAATGTGATCATTTCAGGGATTCTCATTACATGCATTTGCAACATTTTAAAAGCTAGGCTATTAAATGTGACATCAGTCATCAGATATTGTACGCAATGACCTCGTGTATCAGGAATATTTAGAAGTGCCTAATGACAATAGGTGTTTAGGAAAGTGCTGTTGTCATTTTTGTTGCTATGTAGTTTTATGGGAGGTATTAAAATCAAAAGTGCCTTTTACAATTATGGCCCTTTAGCCCCGTTGTACCGTACTCTAATTTAAAGTAATGAAAGTTAACAGTGGACTCAAATGACCAAGATACACATTTGTATGATTGAAAGAAGGTAGTATTTTAATTGTTGTGGCCGAATATTAATACTGAATATTGAATTGGCTACACTCAGGTGTGCAGCTCTACTTAATGTACAGTTTGCTTAGCTGCTCTTTGTGTTGTACACCTGTCCAAATGGATTATAAAGACATTAACTTGCTGATGATGAATATACCAATGCACTTTGATGCTTTGTGCGACTTTTAAAAAAATTATAATTTCTCATAATTATATGTAGTATTAAGAATAATATTCCTACATGCCTGTTGTCTTTGCAGAAATCACAAAACAGTTACAAAATGCATAGTGATCTTTTTCTGTGCAATAACAGGACTTTCATTTGCACTAATGGTTTGTTGTGCATTAGTACATTTTTATCCCTTGCTTAAAGTGTAATGTTGCTCCATATTAAATGATAAAATATCTAACACTTTTTTTGTTTAAATATAGGCAACAAAGTTGGAATTATTCCCCACACAATTTCTTACATTTACTCATCTACTTTGCAAACACATTAAATTAGAAGCAAGTTGTTAGTCTCAACTTGAAACAAATGTTGCAGCCAAGGTTAATGTGAATAATTAGCATTTTCTTTGCAAGGCCAAGATATACAATTCTTTAAACCTTGAATCTGCAATGACATGATTAACATCTTAACATTCACACTTACAAATTCCATATTCCGACAGGTTTATTACCGTTAGAGCAATGTTCTGCTTTGCGTGCTTTCAAGGGTAATGCCATTTAAACTTGTCTTTTAGGCTTAAAATTCTTACAGCTAGAACAGATATATTTTGTGACAAGGGCGGCAATTGATGTGAGCATTAAGCAAAAAAGGTCAAGGAGGATGAGGGTATAAAAACGTATAAGTTAAATGATTTTGACAGCATCAAATTATCTCCATTGCATGCATTTTGAATTAATTTTTTTAATATTTAAGAATTTAGGGAATGTCAACATAAAATAACATTGTTTCTTTTTAGACCCACTTCTTGCTGCATCGTTAGATATTGCCCAGCTTACGAAAATAATGAAATAATTCCCTGATTAGTGTTAAGTCATTTGTGACCCCCCCCATGTGGAACACAATAAGATTATTTTTGTAGAAACTTCATGTAGTTCTTTTCCATACAACAACAGTTCATAGTAACCACAGCTGTAAAACACTATAAAAGAATAATAACAGGGGCGGCTGTGGCTCGGTTGGTAGAGCAGGTCGGCCACTAATCGCAGGATTGGTGGTTCAAATCCCGGCCCACATGACTCCACATGCCAAAGTGTCCTTGGGCAAGACACTGAACCTCAAGTTGCTCCCAATTGCAGGCTAGCGCCTTGCATGTGTGTATGAATGGGTGAATATGTCACAGTGTGAAGCTCTTTGAATACTGTTAAGGTTAAAAAGGCACTATATAAGTGCAGACCATTTATAAAAGCATAAGACTAATATAATATAAGCTAATGTTTGCTAATATATATGACCTTGTGTGAGACCGAAATTCAGATCTTTATTTGCTCTCAAATCTCATTTTCCATTCTGTAGCATGTTGCGAGAAATGCGAGATCATATGGCGCTTTGGCATCAATCACATCAAATCTAGGGTAACATGTCTATATTTTGTAATCTTAACGTAATTGCATTTGAGATGAATATAGTGAAACAAGTAATATTAACTACTTTTATGGTGTTTTTGCAACCTAGTCTCTTGAAATGAACATTACTCAAACTCAATTTTTGCAAAAGATTTACGTGCTTGTGTTCTACGTTATCCGCAGTTTTCTGGTAAAATTAACTCCACACAACTGTGCGTTTTGTTCACTTTCACACGAATCACGAGTACAATGGCTGATTTTGACTTCATAAACACAAATTATTTCGCTCTATTACTCACACACTGCTATGTTATGAAATCAATACACGAAACACATCATTTGAAAAACTATACATTTTGATGTTTGAACTACAGATCCACCTACACTTTTACACACTTATTCCAATCTGATTAGCTTCCCTCATAGAGTGTTGGACTTGGAACTCAGAAGGCCACGGTTTAAGCCCAACCAAGCACACAAGCTGACGCTTGAGACAGAAGTGTCATAGAAGCGACCCAAAATTACATGGTTGCCTCAGAAAATGTGTTTTTCTTATCACATTAGGATACAATTAGTTAGGGTTAGGTGTTGGTTAAGGATATCTGTTTTGCTAACATCTTATTTGCTTTTAGGACACCAATGGTTAGGATTGGGTTAAAAACTTTATCTAACAATTCACCTTTAAAAGCTCATCTGATTACGACACCATTTCACTCGCTGTTGGTGCCCCCCACTGGACAGTTCACTGGGAACCTGTAGCAAAACGTTTAATGAAGCATGTCATTTCGTTTTGCAAAAATGTTGCCATGGTAGCATAATTTTCATTAGATCAGGCTGTGTTTTATTCTTTTTAGAGCTTGATCGCTATGACCAGGCATTCTATGAATAAGATCTGCTTTTATAGATTCTTTTGAAACTTTTGTATTACATAAAAAAAATAACAGCATAATGATTTAGAACAATATGAATTTGAGTAAATGATGATAGACTTGTCATTTCTGGGTGCACTACTCCTCTATAAAACTAGATGGTTATAAAGAAAATGACATGCATGGTTTTTTTTCCCCCCATTGGTCATGCAGTTGAAGAAGACTCCCACAAATAGTTAGTTAGGGTGGCAATATTATGTGGGTGACCGTTTCACTTTGCAAGTTACTTAAATCTCAAACCCGTGCATTGGAAACCCTGGCCACACAGTTGAAAATGTAATCGTTGTTGCTTTGCTGACTGCTAAACTTTTAGTGCATATTTACATATAGAAGAGTATCAGTCTGCTGTGCAGAGCAGTGTTAAATATTTAAAGTCCTGAATGGTAGATGAAGGGACACTATTTTCTTTTATTACCTTTTTTTTTATGCATGGCTGACTATGAACAGACTGGCAAAACACTTATTCTACATGTTGAGACTTGATAACTTGGTAGTACTGAGTATGATTTGTTTGTTTGTTTATTTGTTTTTAAAGCTGACGTTAATCATTTCTGATAACCAGTGTCACAAAATGAATTGGAAAATGACTGATTGTTTTCTGAACACTACCCTGCATGTTCCATTGGTTGACAAACAAATTATAATTTTATCATAAGAAAACCACAAACTTCAGCTTTAATTTCAGCTTTTTAAATGGTGTGCCATCCTTGTCCCCATACTGTGTGTTTGTTTCATGTGTAAACTACTTGGTAAATGACTCAAAAGCCTTGTTTACTGAAGCATTACTAAAGATATTTTGAACCATCGATGGCCTTGTAGTAAAGTGCACCTTTCATCTAAAGCCAAAGGTCTGTTGACCTATTGTACCTCACTCACTGCTGGCTTTAGAGCCTATAGAACTGGTGACATGTGCATCACTGCATGAATTGGTTAATTAGGAATAGTTGCCTCTGTCCGTAATAGTTTCAGCTAAAGGATGCGCTCTCATCAACGTAATTTCATCCTGTGTGTTAATCCTTATCCTCTTATCCTACTTTTTACATATCTTTGCAATTTTATGTTGCATAATCAGTAGGTGTTACCAAAGGCTTGCCAGGTGGACTTCACAATTTTACTTGTGATAAATTCTGTATGCGTGAAAGTGTCTGAAAGGCTGAACATAATCAGCATTGCATCTCCATACTGCTACAATTTTCCTATAAATTATTGTTAATCTCTCTACATACATCTCAAGAAACATGCAGCTTTTATTTCTGAAAGACGTGCTCTCAGATTGACAAAGACATTAATTTTAAATCTCAATCAGTAACTATGTTTACATGCAGCATAATGCAAACTCTTAATTGGAGAACAATTGAGCTCCATGGAAATGAAATTTCTGTTTAATTAGTAGTGCAGATCTTAAATAATCTGTTACACAGAAGAAGAATTGGCATGGTAACCTCTGAATCTGACTGCTTTCACAACTGTACTCTAAAATACATTATGTTCATGAAGTTTATTTCATTTAACATTTGATAAAGTGGATTTTGTAAATAAGTACAGCAATAGTATACAGTACATAAGGAATAATCCATGGCTAGGTGTAAGTTTTAATGCACAACGTGGAGGAACGTGCATTCAAATCGTTTAACGCACACCTATCCATGGATTATCCCGCTTCTACCATTATCACTTGCCAGCATTGATTAATTACAGCTGTCATTGAATTTTACAGTGCAAATTTAATGGTTAACTTTATCTATAGTTAGATCTAGAATTCTTCCCGTTCTAAATCAGACACATGGATAAAGTAGTGTGAATATATCACAGTTTGTTGGACACAAAACACACTTTAAAAACTGAATTTTAATATTCAGTCCAAAAATATTGATAGCCACATAATGTAGAAGTGTTGGAACTCCTCAGAACATGTAATATTGAATTTCTATTCTTTGTCATTTCACATTATAATGAGGAAAAAACGGCGCTGCTTGTTATGAAACCGTCTCCATCCATTCAGAGCTTCAGTCAGTGATTTCCATTGATTGAGATCTGCCCTGTAGCAGTTGTATGCTGCACATATTTAGCAGGGCAGCAATTTTAAAGGATGTTTACATATTACAATTTAAATAGATTTGCCTCATCTTGTGGACAGCAAAAGTGAGTAATATGGGGCTGATGAACACTGTTTTTTCTGTGTTTCATGTAGCACATCACAGTTGATTTAAAGGCACTGTTGCATGACTTGATTATGTTGTTTTGTGATGTGGTTAATCACAGCTCTGAAACTATATTTGCATCTGGAGGTCGTTTGAACAGAGGCATAAAACTCTCGCAATATCTTAATACGGAAGAGGGCAGAATAGGCGCGTTAATATAGAAAAGTGATTAAAACTGACTGGATCTACCTGGGCATTAAATGGTTTTAATGCATGCATTTTAGCCAATCCGAATCAAGTATTTGAATAGACCAGGGCATAAAAATTATAAATTGGTCATTTTAAGAGTATGAAATGTCAAATGCATATAATGATACACGTTTTTTTCAACTATGATTTTCACAAAGAGAGCAACTGGAGTGGTGGTGGTGTAGTGGACTAAAGCACATAACTGTTAATCAGAAGGTTGCTGGTTCGATCCCCACGGCCACCCCCATAGTGTCCTTGAGCAAGGCACTTAACACCAGGTTGCTCCGGGGGGATTGTCCCTGTAATAAGTGCACTGTAAGTCGCTTTGGATAAAAGCGTCTGCCAAATGCATAAATGTAAATGTAACTGCAACTGCATCAACAGGCCAAATAATGCACATGTTGACAATTTAGCTTCTTTTTCAAAGTAAGATTACATTTTTACCACTTTGTGATATGAATAACACTCTTACAGCGGCAAATGATTTATGCTGCTAGTGTTCAATATGCTTGTAACTTGTTTCATGCTGTTGTTAAAAATTCACAACGAAAACGAATCGGTTACCTAACGTAACCTCGGTTCTCTCTAGATGAGAAGCCAAAAAATTATCCTTAATTTTGTATCATTTGTCAACGCAGTGCAGCAACTGCAGACCTTGAGCGGGCTAGCTAGCGAGCTCATTGGTTGCTCTGCGGCAACTGCTGCAGCCTATAGACGAACTTGGGCGAACTCGCGTCCAATGAGAGGCGTCCGCGCGCTTACTGCATCAAAGCCCGCCAAAATGGGCGTGGCTAGAATGCATATAAGCGTAGTTCGTAGGCTGGAACCCTGGTTTTCATTGAATGAAGCGAAAGTCGCCGTGGCGCTGAAGCACGGCCGGCTACGCAATACTCGTTCCCTCATCTAGAGAGAACCGAGGTTACATTAGGTAACCGATTCGTTCTCTTACGAGAGGTTCTCTCGTATTGCGTAAGCTAGCTTACGCTACGGGAACCCATTGTCAACGCCGTGCGCGCCAAGCATCCACTGCATGAGCCCCGGGGGTGGGGGGACCCGGGGGAGCCCTTGTGAGTGGGGAAATAATATTTGGCCAGCAAGAGTGCGGGCCAGTGTGTGTGTGTAATACATAAGCACATAGTGGGAAGGGAACGACAGGGCGGCGGTGCCGGTCTGTGTGGAATGAGTCCCATCAGTGCAGCTCACCAGGGGAGCTGTAGCGTATTAAACCGCTAGTAGTTTTGCCTGCAGGGCGGGCACTTCCAGATTGTAAAATCTGACAGAGGTGGAGGGGGAAGCCCAGCCCGCTGCCACACATATGTCGTGAATGGAAATCCCGCTGGACCATGCCCACGATGAGGCCATGCCTCTAGTGGAGTGAGCCCTAATGTCCAACGGGCATGGCAGGTCTTTTGACACGTATGTGGCAGCAATAGCGTCCACTATCCATCTAGACAGTGTCTGTTTCGAGGCGGCGAGACCTTTGGTGCGCCCTCCGAACGAAACGAAAAGCTGCTCAGAGCGTCTGAAAGAGGCGGAGCGCGCAGTATACAATCTCAGTGCTCTGACTGGGCAAAGGAGATTGGCGTCGCGTTCGCTATCGGATGCTGGCAGCGCCGATAGGGAAATGACCTGTGCTCTGAAAGGAGTACCGATCACCTTGGGAACATAGCCGTGTCTAGGCTTTAAAATGACCTTGGAGTCACTTGGTCCAAACTCAAGACACACAGCGCTGACAGACAGCGCGTGAAGGTCTCCCACACGTTTGACTGATGATAGGGCAGTCAGAAAAACAGTTTTGAGTGAAAGGTATTTCAAATCCACGGATTTAAGCGGTTCGAAAGGTGGGGCTTTCATAGTTTCGAGAACTATAGAAAGATCCCAGATAGGAACCGATGGGGGGCGCGGGGGGTTCATCCTTCTAGCTCCCTTGAGGAAGCGGATGACCAGCTCGTTTTTTCCCAGTGACTGGCCATGCAGGGGTTCAGCGAACGCCGCGACGGCCGCCACATACACTTTGAGCGTGGATGGGGATCTGCCCTTATCCAGCAGCTCTTGTAAAAACACGAGCAGCGACGACACCCCACATGTCCTTGGGTCCAGGTCTCTGTCTGGACCCACGGAGAGCGACGGGTAGTCGTTGATCACCCACGCGTGCAGCGCCCAGCGCTCTGGGTGGGGATGCCAGATCGTGCCGCGAGCTTGAGAGAGGAGATCTGCTCTCACTGGGATGGGCCACAGCGCTGTCAGTGACAGCTGGGTAAGCTCCGGGAACCATGTCTGATTCTCCCAACGCGGGGCTATGAGGAGCACCGAGTGACGCGTTTCCCTGATCCTCTGCATTACCTGTGGCAATAGCGAGACGGGAGGGAAGGCGTAAAGCGGTGGTATAGAGTTCTCTTCTGACGCAAGAGGTCTATCTCTGCTCTGCTCTGCCGAATATGCGCCATAACTTCTGGACTCTTTGAGCGTGCAGGGACCATTCCCCTGGAGGAATATTGTCTCTGGACAGTCTGTCTGGGCCGTCATTCAGGTGGCCTGGCACGTGCGTCGCCCTCAGCGAGCGCAGGTGGCACTGGGACAAACTCAGTATGCGTTTCGTCAGATGGAAGAGGTTCCTGGATCTGACACCGCCCTGACGGTTTAGGTAGGATACCACAGATCTGTTGTCCGAACGGACCAGGACGTGGTGACCCTGAATGACCGGAGAAAGCGCATGCGCGTGCATCGACCGCTATCATTTCCAGACAATTTATGTGAAGGAGCTTTTCCTGAACTGACCATAGGCCAAAAACCGGAGAGCCCTCGCAGACCGCGCCCCAACCGTGTTGGACGCGTCTGTCGAGATGACTTTTCGGCGAGATACAGCTCCCATCGTCACTCCCTGCTGATACCATTCGGCCACTCTCCAGGGCTGCAGAGCTGAAATACAGGTCTGAGTCACCTTGATCGGCTGGCGGCCTGTGGCCCAAGCCCGGCGAGACGCGCGGGTGTTTAGCCAATGCTGAAGCGGGCGCATGCGCAGTAAACCCAGCTGAAGTACTGCTGCGGCTGAGGCCATATAACCTAGAAATTTTTTCAGAGGCGTGAGGCTGTTCATCTGAAAGGACACGGCTAGTCGCTGAACACGGCACGCGCGCTGTGTAGATAAGCGAGCCGTCATTGCCACGGAGTCTAGTTCTATTCCAAGGAAGGAAATTGCCTGACTGGGCTGTAGTGAGCTCTTGGTCCAATTGACTGCAAGACCCAAACTGTTCAGATGGCTGAGAACTGTTCTGTGAGACAGAAGCTCCGTATGTGACTGTGCCATAATCAGCCAGTCCTCCAAATAGTTCAGAATTCGCAAGCCCTGACTCCGCAGGGGTGCGAGCGCCGCATCCATGCACTTCATGAAAGTACGGGGTGCTAAAGACAGGCCGAACGGAAGGACGGTGTATTGATAAACCTGGCCGTCGGGCGAATCTCAAGAATGGCCTGTGACGGGATTTATCTGAATCTGAAAGTAGGCATCTTTCAGATCGAGAGAGATAAACCAGTCCCCTGCCGCGTATGCGCGAGGAGTTTCCTGATTGTAAGCATTTTGAACGGTCTTTTTGCAAGCACCTTGTTCAAACCCCTGAGATCTAATATTGGTCTGAGGCCGCCGTCTTTCTTGGGAACAAGAAAATAACGACTGTAAAACCCCGACTCACTCAGCGAAGGCGGCACTTTCTCTATGGCCCTTTTGCACAGAAGGTTTGCTATTTCTGAACGAAGCATGCAGGCTGCTTCAGTGTTCACAATAGTTTCGAGCCGCGCTCTGAAGCGAGGAGGGCGGCGATCGAACTGTAGCAAATAGCCCTGTTTTATTGTGCTTAACACCCATTTGGATATCCCTGGGATAGCTTCCCACGCTTTGAAGTGTAACGCTGGAGGGTGAATGGCCAAATCGCCCTGATTGCCGCACACAGCGCGCTGAACAGAATGTGTGAGCGCGCTTACTGTGCTTATGCATGACTACTCGCAGACAGCAGGGACAGGCTGTTCTGTGAGTGACTTCCCGATTGAGGTGAATGGGGAAAGAGTCACATCTGTTAAGTGATGCGCGAGCATAGTCACGGGCGCGGGACTTACATACAGAGAAGTGTTTGCTGGCCGTGTGACAGAGCGGGCAGAGAATGGGCGTTTATTGACTCTAACACTCGAGCGGGCTGTGTCCGCTTTATGCGAGTGGGCTCTGATCGGGACACGGGAAGTGTAATGCTTGTGTGTAGAGGTGAACACTGGATTGTGGGCACATTTTCTACACATAAGGCATGTTTGCTCTTTACAAGATTTCTTTGGGTCGCCGTGAAAACGGCGTTTGAGTGCAGGCAAGCGGGAAGTATCACCGGCTTGTTGGCTGCTGAATCCACCACTGTAGTAGCCTGAGAGAGGGGGACTGACAGGGGGCGAAGCTTTGACGGTGGTCCGGCCACGGCGGGACTGAGCCGTCGTTTTTTCAACAAGGCTAGGAGGACTTCGGTTGCTCAGGTTTCAGCGCAACCTTAGACTGAGGCCCGCGGGGGGGGCGGCGGTCTGCGGCGGCTGTCTGAGCGCGATCGAGGGCGGCCGCCTTGTCGACGCTGAGAAGTCTGACTTTGTTGAGCTGGGCGCTGTGAAGAGGCTCGTGCAGGAGGCTGGTCATGTGGGCGGCCTGCAGAGGAGCTAGCGCGACGCGGCAGGAAGAGGTTCATGGCTTGGGTGGCTTTCTGGACTTCTGAAAAGCGGTCAACAATGCTACTCACCGCGGAGCCGAAGAGACCGGTCGGAGAGAGCGGTGCGTTGAGGAACGTGGAGCGCTCTGCTTCTCCCATGTCGGCTAGCGTTAGCCACAGATGTCTCTCGTCACAGTCAGCAGTCAGGCCATGCACTTCCCTAGAGCTTGGGCTGCAGCTTTGGTGGCGCGAAGGGCGAGGTCCGTCGCGCTTCTTAGCTCTGTAACAGCCTCTGGGTGCCTGCCTTTCTCATCCCACTCCCGAAGAAGGTCCGCTTGGAGGATCTGTAAGACGGCCATGGAGTGCAGAGCAGATGCGGCTTGGCCGGCGGCGGAATAGGCGCGGCCAACATAGGCGGAAGTCGCTCTGCAGGCCTTAGACGGGAGCACTGGCTTAGACCACCATCTCGCGGAGGGCGGGCAAAGGTGTGCTGCTACCGAATCCTCGACCGGGGGGATGGAGGAGTAGCCCTTGAGTGTGGAGTTCTGGCAGGAAGGGAGCGGCCCGGGCCGCGGGTGTTGCGCGGCGACGGCTCTGAAGAAAGCAGCTGTCGAGTCTGTTGGGAGCCTGCTCAGGGGGCAGTGACCACTCGAGCCCAAGGCGGTCGACGGCCTGTGTGAGGAGGCGTGTTAGTTCCCCTTCGACTCCGGCGCGGGTCCTGCTGGATTCCTGGGCCGAGGAGGAGGCGTGGGAGCCTGACCACTCCTCGCTGTCCGAAGCCATGATTGAACAGCCCTTATCCTCCGCCTCGTCCTCCGAGATGGCCGCAGTGCGGCCGCTGGGCGGCAACTGCGCGTCCCGGGGGGGCGGGGAGGGTGAGAGCGATGCTCGAGGGAGAGGCTCCGGCGAGGCAGTCGCTTCTATCACCGGTTCTGGCAGCCTTTGGGAGCGGCGCTTTTCCTGCGCGGGCGGAACGGAAGGTGGCGCGGCAGCTTCGGTTCTGAGCGCTTCGAGTCGAGCCCGCAGGGTCGTCATCGGAAGCTCCTCGCAGAGGTCGCATCCGCCTTCAGCGAGGGCGAGCTCTGCATGCCCCAGTCCCAGGCAGAGAGCGCAGATGATGTGGCGGTCTCCGGCGCTGAGAGGGGCGCGGCATGAAGCGCAAGTGGTGCGAGGCATCTTAAAAAAGACGCTCGTTACTCTTTTGTGAAGTTCGTTAAGAACTAGCTTGCTCTAAAAAAGGATACGTCGCCGGATGGCGTAGCTCGCAGGATGGCTGAAGGTGGCGTAGACGGCCGGCTTCTTCGAGCGCTGTCAAAGGTTGCTAGATGCCCCTCGAACGGCAACGCGGCTTCCAGTTCAGAGATGCGAAGAGCTTCGCTGAAGAGATGAAAATCAGGGTTCCAGCCTACGAACTACGCTTATATGCACTCTAGCCACGCCCATTTTGGCGGGATTTGATGCAGTAAGAGTGCGGACGCCTCTCATTGGACGCGAGTTCGCCCAAGTTCGTCTATAGGCTGCAGCAGTTGCCGCAGAGCAACCAATGAGCTCGCTAGCTAGCCCGCTCAAGGTCTGCAGTTGCTGCACTGCGTTGATAAATGATACAAAATTAAGGATAATTTTTTGGCTTCAATATCTCAGAAAAAATGAATCTTTCCCGTAGCGTAAGCTAGCTTACGCAATACGAGAGAACCTCTCGTAAGAGAACAGCAGTTTTGTTCTAAAGCTTTTAATACTGGATGAAATGGTGACCACATAAGGAGATACATATGCTCTGCTAGCTGGCCCATCTCCAGTAGAGTAATCTGTAGTGGTGATGAATACACTTTGCCCTGAATCTGTCATCTGTGCTAGAGGTGGTTTTCTGCTTTAGACGTTTGCTGTGATATGTCTGAAATGCAGATCAATGTTTGGAGGTGTGTGGAGTGCACACTTGTGGAGAACAGATGTGTACAAATCAATTTCACAATTAATTTCTAAATCCTACTTTAACACAAAGCAGGATTAAAGTAGCAAAATAGGTAATGGAGAAAAAGATGTTGTTTGCGACAGCATTACCATAAATTGCACAAAAGCACAATGCTTTGACATAACGCTACTGACAAAACAGCCCAAGGTGGTTTGCTGGTCTTAGCTGGTCACCAAACTGGTTTGGCTTGCCTAATTTGATGGTTTTAGAGATTTTTTTTGGGGGGGGGCTTTTTTCAACTAATCAGGCTGGGCAAACAACTGACCGACCAGATAAACCTTGGCCAGAATGGAAAACCAGTTTGACCAGCCGAAGACCAGCTAAACTAGCTGAAACCAGTTTGGTGAGGCTGGGTGACCTAGACCAGTTGAAATCAGTTTGGCTTGGCTGGGAGACCAGCTAGACCAGTTAAAGACAAGCCTGGCCTCTCTGAGAGACCACTTACACCAGCAGAATACCATCTTGGTTAGACGGGAAGACCAGCTGAAACCAGCTAAACCCTCTTAGATTAAATAACATTTGTCAATTGTATACATTTAAACAGCATAAAACCAATGTACAAATTCTGAAATTCAATAAAAGCATTGAATTCTCTGCTAATTACATTTCTTCTGCTTTGAGCCTCAATAGATTAATCCTCTTCACACCCTTGGAAAACCAAGGCTTAATTGCCATGAGCGCTTCCCATTGGTCTCTCCGGTTTTTCCACCAGGTTTTGTTTGCTATGGAGCCAATTTCTGTTTTACCCTTCGGGAGCTAGAGCGGTAAGCAGCTGCCAGGATGGCCGTCTGCCATAGGAGCGAGGCCAGAAGTAAGAAGCAAAGGGAGAGAGCGCAAGTCAGAAATAAACTCACTGGGAAGAGTGAACAGAAGGCGTTTGTTTATGAACGCCTGGGGCCAAAAGGAGATCGGACACACTTTTATGTTTGGAATCTCCCTCCAGGCTTGTTTATGCCACAAATTCACAGTCTATATGCTTACTCGGGTGTCATGCCTGCTAATACAGGTTCTCTCTAAACCACTTACTTCAGCATTCGTCCACTATGGTTTGAATGAATGTTAAGTAGCTGACCTCTATAGCATTTATATCTATTATGACTTTAGGATTGTTCTTGGTATCACTATTGGCCTTTCCTTGAAAATTTGACCCACAATTCGTGCCTTGAATCCTCAAATCTCATGTGTGGTCTAAATGTAGTGGTTTACAATTAAAATTGCCTAATAAAAGCACAGATTTCACACAGTCAGGTACACTTAAAATGTGATCCCCCAAAAGATTTACCAATATTATTGTTCCTTGATATCGATCATAGGCTGGATATTTTCTAGGGATGCACGAATCCGATACCCGGATTGGTATTGGCTCCGATACTGATGCTTTTAGATGGATCGGGTATCGGTCCGACAAGCCCAATCCAAATCTGATACTGTGTGTTAGTCATGTTTGTTACTGTCAAGCTCCAAAAATGACATAAAAGAATCATAAAAACACCATTAAATTATAAGTGAACCAAACTATTGAGCATCTTCATCTGAGATGCTTTTCTTGAGTAGTGCTCAAATATTGCACACCGGTGTGCAATATTTGAGCACTACTCAAGAAAAGCATCTCAGATGAAGATGCTCAATAGTTTGGTTCACTTATATGCATTTAGAACGGCACCGGAGGTGTATTTGACCAGAATTTGAATAAAAGGCGAATAAAACTACTGTGAACTTGCCTACAAACAGACACATACAGGACTTCCTGGAGAGTTTACAATGTCAAAATAAAAGCGTGAGTGTTGAAAAGGTGCACAATTTAAATATATTACTGTTGTATTTAAAATTAAAAGTCAATAATAATAATATTAATAACAATTCATTATTATTGTCATCATTAGTATGTTTACAATTTATAACAATATTTAAGTTGAATTGGTTCCAAAAAAATAACTGTGTGAATGAAAAGTTGACTGATGTTTTACAATTAAATTTAACAAAAAATGTATGTGAATCCTTTAAAGTCCATATGCAAGTTGAAAAAAAAAAATAAATAATAATAAAAAAAAAATAATTCAGTGAATAATTTTCTACTGAAGACTTAAAGACTGGAATTACTGTTAATATTGCTGCTACATTATCCAGTATACTAGTTAATAATAAAGTGTTTCTTAATAAGCTGTACATTTATATTATATTTATATATATATTTTTCATATTAAAGAGTACTCCCAATTTGTTCCACACAATAATGTAAAGATATTCTAAACTGATTATGCAAATCGGCTTGGGATCAGTATCGGCCGATACTGAGTTTTCCGTTATCGGAATCGGATCGGAAGAGAAAATGTGGTATGCATTGTGTGCATTCCTAATAATTCCTACATTTCTTTGTGGCTATTGTCCTCACCAGAGTTCAAGATTACATAATTCTTAACTCTTAAAGCAACACACAGACTATTGTAAGATCAAAGATATGTCAGAATCTAAAGACAGGCATGTAATTAGAGCCATCACAGATCAAACACCGTCACTAATGCAGCTCTCTTATCATCTGAGTATATTAGTGAAGTACTGACTTTTTTTCTCCTTTTCTGTCTATCACCAGATAACAGGAATTCTTAATTTTTATTACCTTGATTTATTTTTTTATTTTTTTGTCCAATTTAAAAAAACAAATTGAAGCATTGTTAGTGACATATACACATTCAGTTGTGGTACTAGGAAAAAAACAAAATAAGCACTGAAAATGTGTCATGTGATGAAGGACTTCATATAGAATATCATATAGAAAGGAATGTATAATACATTTATCTGGAAACGTTAGTGATGATACAATGTACAAATATCTCTTTTCTGTGCTCTTGTGCCATTGAAAAATAAAAAAAATAAATAAAAAAAGATGTGTCTACATCTAGCCTAGTTTCAAAGCGTAAATATTCATGTGAGGTAACGCCTTCCAGTTTATTCCCATCCATTTTGTTATTTTCAAAACAGAGATGTGAACAAGCAGTGCTGAAATAGAGGGCTTTCAAGACCATTTAAAGCAAAATTGTGTAATGTCTGGCAGGCAGAATGACAGCCTCATTCACCATTGACATTCAGTGTATGGGAAAAGATGCAATGAAAGTAAATGGTGAGGCTATCCATCCCTAAAATATTCTTAACATCTCTTTTCCTGCTTACATGTTTTTAGCAAACAATAATCATTTGTTTCCTTTTATTTAAATGGGCATAGTTAATTTTGAAGCAACATTAGTGATTTTGGATTCCTTAATTTATTATAACAGTCCTGAATGGGCAATGAGAAGCATTCTTTCTCAACACCAAGACAGAAGCCTCAAGATTTACGTTCCTCTAAACTCCTCTGCACTTATTTTGTGACGTACACTTTAAACTTCCCTATCTGTACTCTAATCGAGTAGTGCCAGGTAGTAGTTTATCATAATTATCATCAATCTGAAAACTGACACAGATTTGGTATAATGTGATGGGTAGAGAGTATGCCTTGAGCCTCAGAGCAGTAGTAAATGCAGTTGAATGTGATCAGTGCAGTAGTGATATACAACACTGACATCCAGTGACTGAATTGGAAAGCTACATTTAATTTTTTTACATTTAATTAAATGCATGGGCACACATTTTGGGTATGGACAGGTCCCTACCAAAGTTACCAAAGTAAGCTATACAAGAACATATATTTTTCTTTTATATTAAAATTATCCTCAATATATTGTTTGAATGTTTTTGTCAGTGTACAAATCAAAAATATGATGCATCTGTATATTTCATACTCTACTCTGCTATAAATGTAATTGATTTAAAAAGTTGTTTAAACCAAACCTATAATATAGTGTAGTGTAGTATGGTATATTATAGTTGTAGGGGAGAATAGTGTGAGTGCTGGTGGATACTGAGCAGACATAAGTCAAATGGTCAGAGATGAAGTACACTTATATGGCTTGAGGCTTGTAGAGGCATTTACAGTTATATATATAAAATAGAATTTTGTTGAGTGAACAATTGTAGTACAAGTAGCAGAGGGTACAGCAGAGTAGTACAGAGTAGTTTGGAGTGTAACATTGTATGAGTGGTTCTAAACAAATAGAAATAACATTGAACAGGAATAACAAGAATTAAATCAATCTGCCACTTAAACATGCATTCTAAGTATACAATAGCGATCGATTCAGACATATAAGGACTAGATTAACACTCGTGAAAAATAGTGTCACGTTCTTTGACACGTGAGCTCATGAGAATCGATACATCTGGCTTGAATAACGTGAACAATGTCACTTAGACAGCAAATAATAACATACACATACTCAAAGTGACTCACAATTTACAGGAGGCTTATTTCTGTCAGTTGCGCTTTTAGTAGGTCTTTTGTAGGAAATATTTTATGAATACCTTTTAAGAGTTGATTGATTTAGTTTATACTGAGAGAGAGAGAGAGAGAGAGAGAGATTTAACAAATTATTTATTACTTTGTTACAATTCAGAACCTTACATCACCACTGGCAAGTGTGTTAATGTTTTCTAAAAATCAAATAATTAATTAATTACATTTATAAGTTCAGAACAAACTGATCATCATAAACTTTACACAATAACTTATCTTTATTCTTGTTTTCCACACTGCCAAATTTGCTGTCCCAATCAAATAATTTTATTTCAAAATATAGATTTCATTGTCACAAGCAATAGTGAACATGATAGTGTTCATGATAGTGAACAGGAACATCAAACAAAAAAAACAAGACAAACAAAGTGAACACTTAACAAAGAACAGGAAACACAACAGAAAGGGAGGGAAACCAGGGAGGGAGTTTTAGTAAAGTGGCATGGTCCGGAGGCCTGGGAGGAGGCCTCAGGGCAGAGGCAGGGTCTGGCGGACTGTGAGGCGGTCTCAGTTCAAAGGGGACAGTGAACTGGGCACCAGCTGCTCGCGCTGGTCGTGGCTGGGGAACAGCCTCCATGGCTGTGGATGCTGGCCTCGATGGGAACAGCCTTCGCAGCTGTGAGCATGGGCAGCTGCAACAAGGTAGTGGCCTCTGTGGCCGTGGGCACAGGTAGTGACAGGGAAACAGCTTCCATGGCTGTGAGAACTGGCAGTGACAGGGGAACAGCCTCCGTGGTTGTGAAGACCAACAAGGACTGGGGAACAGCCTCTGTGGCTGTGAGGATGACAAGGGAACAATCTCCATTGTCATGAGCACAAACATTGACAGGGGAATGACCTCCATGTTCATGAGCACAGACAGTGATAGGGGAATAACCTCTGTGGTCAGGGGTACTGGCAGTGACAGGGGAATGACCTCTGTGGTTGTGAGCAAAGGCAGGGAAGGGCAAATGACCAATAGGGACAGGTCAACAGCCTCTGTGGTTGTGGGCACTTGGGAACGGCCTCCGTGTTTGGCAGCGCTGGTAGTGACTGGGAAACGGCCTTCGTGACAGAGGATGCTTGCACTGGGATGGCCGAGGCTTCAGGCACTGGTTCTGGGGTGGTCGAGGCTTCCGGCTCTGGGACAGACAAGTCTTCAGGTGCTGGCTCTGGGATGGACAAGGCTTCAGAAACTGGCTTGTTGACCGTGGGAGGCCTTGGTGCTGGCTCGCCGACCGTGGCAGGCGTGGGTTGGTGCTGGCAACAGCAGGGAAACAGCTTCCGTGGCCAGTGAAGAGCAGGATGACATAAGCCACCTTCATTCTCTCCAAAGGGAAAGTAGAGGGATGTGACGTGAAGAAAAAGGAACATTGTGCAAGGAATGTGCTACAGGATTCAGCCTCAACTGAATACAGGGCTGGAATGGGAATATGGGCTTCTGAGCATCCAGAAACATAGGGAGCTGCCGGAGCCGGTGAAGATGCTTCCTGAGAGGGGCCAGCATCGGGAGGTAGGCGGAGCTGCTGAACCACGGAGATGAGCTGTGAAGCCATCTCCAGATTTGATCCAGAAACAGAGATTTGATCCTAATGATGCCCCAGCAAAGCTGAGAGAGGGCAGAGCAAAGAGTGGATTCATTTGCTGGGTCCATACTTGGCTAGATTGTTCTGTCACGAGTGATAGAGAGGCAAAAAGACACAAGAACAGCGGAACAGTTCAAAATCTTTATTAACAGCAGTAATGATCAGTCACTAGGAGGAACAGATTTGTAGAATCCTCCGCTGAAACTCAATGAGGTGCAGAACAATGCCCAGCAGAGATGGTTGATCTTAACTACAGACATGCGGGCAGAGACGAGGTATCCTCCGTGGATGACCAGCTAACACAGAGCAAAACTGGAAGGCAACCACACTCCCAACATGTGGGCAACCAACAGATACACGAGACAGGACAAACTAGGCAGAGAGTGAGGTTAGTACTCAACATCAGCACTGAGCATCATTAAACATTCAACATAATTTATCCATCCAGCCCTGGACATGACACATGAGGTTGGTTGATATGATTAATATCAAATCAAATCAAAATTTATTTGAGCACTTAAAAAAAAAATCATGAAGTGTACCAAATGCTGTACAATTACAATAAAACAATACAATTATATAAAAATAATTTTTAATTTTTAAAAAATTAAATTAAATTAAAATAAAGAAAAATAACAAGAACCTTTATAATGTTCCAAATGCTTCACTAAACAAATACGTCTTGAGACAGTTCTTAAACATATTGAAAGTTGTTGAGGCTCTGACAGACAAAGGTAAACCATTCCACAACTTTGGTTAAGTAACAGAGAATATCTCCTTTACCCTTGAACCGTGATCGGGGAACATCAAGAAGCAGCTGGTTATTTGATCTAAGAAATCTATGGGAGTTACGAATGACAATAAGTTCAGAGATATAATCAGCATCCAGATTGTGTAAGGCTTTAAAAACATACAACAACACCTTATATTGCACTCTAAACTGGACAGGTAGCCAGTGCAGTGATGCCAAAATAGGGGATATATGATCCCTCTTTCTTGTGTTTGTCAGCAGTCATGCTGCAGCGTTGTGTACCCATTGAAGTCTTGATAATGATTGTTTATTAATACCCAGATATAGTGCATTACAATAATCAAGACGTGATTAAATAAAAGCATGAACCACTTTCCCCAAATCATTAAATTATGTCAAATTTAAGTTTGGCAATTGAAAGAAGCTGTTCTTTACCACAGAAGTCAAAAATAAATCCCAGATTTTTGACATAGGCACATAAATTAGATGATAATGGGCCTAGACATTCTGTACAATTATTTACACCGCTACTAGGGCCAAAAATTATAACCTCTGTCTTGTTATCATTTAATTGAAGGAAGTTTTTATCCATCCAGGTTTTTACATCTTCCATACATACAGAGAGTTTTAACAGATACATCATCACCTGGCTTCAATGGGAGGTTGCATGTCATCCACATAAAAATGATAAAAAAATACAATATTTCTTAAAAATAGCACCAAGAGGAAGCATATACAATGAGAATGAAACTAGTCCTAAAATAGATCCTTGCGGAACCCAACAGGTTATCGGAGCTGATAATGACACGAAATTGCCAATTTTTATAGAAAAACACATATTATTCAAGTATGAGGAAGACCAACTTAAAGCATTTCCCTGGATTCCAACATGCAACTTTAACCGTTCAATAAGGATGTTATGATTTATTGTATCAAAATCTGCACTGAGATCCAACAGCACAAAAGCAACATAGCTACTAGTATCCAACTTCAATCAAATTTATTTGTTACCATTAAGTAGAGCTGATTCATGTCCAAACCTAAAACCGGATTGAAATTTATCAAAAACCTCATTGTCTATTAAGTAAGAGGAAAGCTGTGCATAAATAATCTTTTCTAATAATTTGGATATAAATGGCAACTTAGAGATTGACCGAAGATTTTTGGGATCTGAAGGATCTAGATTTGTTTTCTTGATAAGTGGCTGGACAACCATGTTTAAGGCTGGATGGAATAAAACCACTGGTTAAACTGCTATTTATAATTGAGAGAATGCTAGGACCAATTATGTCAAGAAGCTGAACAAACAATTTAGGAGGGACAACATCATAGGGTGAGGAGGTTCATTTTAAATGTGAAGCCATGTCCTTAATATGTGAAAGTGACACTGCCTCAAACTGACTAAACTTACTTGTTTAGTGCAAGGGATTATATCAAATAAACCAGATGGATCAGGTGTAATGGAATTTCTTATATTCTCAATCTTTTCAATAAAAAAACTTTAAAAACATTTCACAAGTATTTGTTGATAGATCTGAGTAAACACTGTCTTCTGGTTTTAAAATGGTATTTATAGTCTTGAATAATACTTGAGGGTTATGAACATTCTGTACAATTATATCAGAAGTATTCAGCTCTTGCCATTTTAACAGATTTTTGATATTTAATTAAACACTCTTAAGACCTTATAAGATACCTGAAGCTTATCTTATTGCATTTTTGTTCTTATTCTTTTATATGAAGCAATGCTATCTAGAATCTCTGTACATACCATATTGAACAAAATAACCAATTCCTCTGTACCCACAGAAGAAGTAAAAAGTTGAATATATTCCATTTAATGAATGAACATTAAATGCTTCTGAAAACGTTTTGACCGTATTTGGAGAAAATACTCGAGAGAGATTTGGAGGTTATGAGATAACTTAATATTAAACTCAATAGGCTTTTTGGTCAGAGAAATGATTATCTAAAACTTAAAGATTACAGACAGGAATTCCCTATACATAAAATCATATCAAGAGTGTGACTATGTTGATGAGTAGGACCAGAAACAGAGAGAGAAAAATGTAAAGATTCAGTAAGGTTAAAGAACTCTGTAAAGGCTTTGAAGGGCAGCAGACATGGATGTTAAAATCACCAAGAAGTAAGACACTATCAAAAGACGTTATAATCACTGATGAAAAATGAAAAACTCCTGTATAAAAGATTAATTATATTTAGGTGGTGAACACATAAAATTAGCCTTGTATCTCAACCACAAGTAACTGAACCTCAAAACTCTGATAGGTATAAGCAGGTATAAGTTGACACTTATACCTATTTCTAAAAATTACTGCTAGACCCCCACCTTGACCAGCAGTCCTCAGGGTTCTGAAAAAGTTACAATTAGATGGGGAAAGTTCGGTAAAGGGCTTAAATCCTCTATATTAAGCCATGTTTCAGTAATAAATAAAAGGTATATGTCCTGTGATATAAAGAAATCATTTAAAATAAAAGTTTTGTTCACAACTGATCTTGACCAATGCTACAGTCGCTGTAGTACAAACAGAAGTTGGCTACTGTCCTTAGCTGATGGTTGCGAGCATTCCCCATGTCGTAGATTGATGTGCTGCATTCCTCAGTTTTTTTTTTCCATGATCTAGCAGAGATGGTTCATACCGTAGGCACACATGAAACCAGGCAGATATTTACATTTTACATTTTATGCTTTTGGCAGACGCTTTTATCCAAAGCGACTTACAGAGCCCTTATTACAGGGACAATCCCCCCGGAGCAACCTGGAGTTAAGTGCCTTGCTCAAGGACACAATGGTGGTGACTGTCGGGATCGAACCACCAACCTTCTGATTACCAGATTACCAGTTATGTGCTTTAGACCACTACACCACACCACTCCAGATATACTGTAGACGGGAACTACTTTGTTATAGTCTGGTATTAAACTCGAGATAAAAATGTTTATTAGCTTTCGCAGCATACCATTCCCTCAATCAAGCATGTCTCCTGCTGCTGTGGCATTTCTTTCCATGTCTCCCGACCAGGTTCCAGTTGTTTGTTGTTTTGAATGACATGGGTTGAGGGTTTGAGTACCAATCGCCTCCAGATTCCCAGGAACATCTTTCAGTAACCGCAGCACGAATGTCGAACAACGTTTGGCGATCGTAAACCAAGCGAGAACAGTCCATTACTGTAAAAAAGTAGATGCTCAACAATAAGACTTATAGAAAGGCTAGAGAGCGACAGCATGCCGACACACACACTGGCACCATCTTGATAACTGTATAATGAACAAACAAGTGGCAGGTGCCGCTCGCAGCTGAAAGTTGGCATGATCAGCATTCTCATGGAAACAATCAGGGTTTCCATCAAAACGCTGATTCCGCATGCCAGCGGCACCTGAAACGCATGCTTAGAACCAAACAAACAGGGAACGATGATGCCACTGTCCTCGTCAGACAAAAGCCCAACCTGGCAAGGTGACAGGACCATGACATAACCAGTGAGTGCATTAAAAACGTACATGAAACACAATACAGAAAGGGGACAATAATGCCACGGTCCCGTCAGACAGAAATCCAACCTGACAAGGGGACAGGACAACTGTGCCTATTGTTGCACAAGTTCTCTTTTTAAAGTTAGTAAAAAGAGAACGCAATATGAAATATGTATCCAAAATTGACCTACAAATACATTCAATTATGTAGCCTATGTTTTGTAGATGTTAGCCAGCTACAGGCCCGGTTCCAGATCAAAATCACTGAGGGTGATTCTGAAAATAGTGGGGGTGCTCTGTATAATGTGGAGATGTATCAATTGTTTAATTAATTAAGATTATTAATGTTTAAATGCAAATTACACAGTTTTTCGTGTACAAAACATTTTTGCTTTTTTTTCACATGATCTGTTGCTGAAAATGACAGCAAAATGCTGCATCTGCAGATCAGAACATACATTGATGCAGCATTTTACGTGTTCACAAACTGCAGGGATTTTTGTGTGTTTGCTGGGATTCAAGGAAATCTGCTTGTCAATTTACAGTATTATACTTACATATTCAATTGAGCAGGGGTGTGCGACTATTTTGGTATGGGGCCACATCAGCCATTAAGTAGAACATGGAAGAGAGATGATTAAAAAGTTCTGCATAATTGTATATTTTAAGCCCAGAAGTAGTAGTGCACTCATGCACTCAATGAATGATGCACACTTTTCTGTAGTGTATACAGACTGATGGGACCATTCTGCGATTGCTTGAAGTTGTGCTGCAACTTTTCTATCATGGGTTAATAAATCTATATAAAGGCTGAAGAAAATTATTGATTGTTTAGTATTCAATTTAACAATCTACACCAGTAGTCTGATTTAATAGTAAAATAAAATATTCTGAAATTATAGATTCTAAAAGCTTATTGTAATGTTGGCTGCAAATTGGACCTGTTGACTTTCTCAAAACATTATCAACCCACACTTATGGGTCATGATGTGGTCTCGTCAATGGTTTGTTTGGCATCCCATGCGGCACACAACTGAATAAAACAGGCTGCATGATGCTGATAAATGATTACAGCCAGAGTAAAATTTGCATACAGGTGTGAGGGACTTCAGCATTTTACAAATTACACAAAGATCAAACATTTTCCTCTTTCACCTCCATGTGCGAATAATGCAAAGATATATGGGATTTTACTAAAGTTCCTCACTGAAAAGGTTTGCTCGCAGACTTTGCACTAAATGGCCTCACGAATGGACATGGTGTGGCTGCATCACACTTTTATTTTAGTGCTTTTTCGAAGAGAGACAGCACACACACTAGATTGCATAAATTAAGTATGACCTAAGGTGAAATATTTCGTATTTGTGCATGTATAAAACTCTGATTGGGGTGTTGCATCTATTATCTGGCAACCCTGAGCATATTTAAAGCTTGTGGATGCGCGATAGGTCCTAATCCAGATAAATTAAATATCTAATAAAAATGATAGATTGTCATGCGGGCAGTAGTTTGCCCTTTTCTGCAATTGAGGGTGTTCTGAGGTTTGTTTGAGTGTGCTTAGAATGAATGCATTAGACTACAGTCCTAATCATGGTCTCAAGAATCAAGAAGACACTTAGGATTGTTTTGGTGAAGTGAAAGCAAGCAGCAATATAACTGACATTAAAACAACATTATAGAAGCTTAAGTTTATTTTAAAGAAAATATTCTGCACTTAACTTGCACTAAACTTAAATAAATCAAGCAAAAAAAGGCCCACAGTGTCCGTGCCTGTTAAGAGGTTCTAAATAAGCTAAATAAACATCAGTGACTGACATGAACCGTCGTTAACTTGTGATTCTCACCATTATATTGCTCTTTTTTTTTCTGCTGCTCTTCTATGTGCCGCTTCCTGGCTTGTGCACCTGATAATTTGGCTCTTTTTTTTTTTTCTCACTAATTTTGTCCACATATGATAATAATCTGATTATAATATAATAATGTAGCGCTTCTGCTCAATATATGGGTAGAGTGGCACACAGTCGTCATGAGAGAGTGCACTGCCTATGCACTGTCGCCTATGCCACGGGCCTGCCCTGGGTTAAATACTGGGCTTGTTCTGTTGCCTTTTTGTTTTGCAGCTGTGTTGGGAATCTGCAGCATTGTAGATCAGTAAATTAAGTCTCCTTGCCTCAGTAGTTTGACTTGAGGAAAGAATGCTTTTGTTCTTTCATTTATATAAGCAGGGCCCTTTGGATACAAAGAATGTATACAATTTTCAGGCTATATCCAACTATTGTATTTTAATTAAACAAATTTTGCAAGCAGTTAATGATGATCTAATTAACCATCTTTTTGGAGATATTTTACAGCTAAGGGAACCTTAAATATTCATGCAAGTCTCCTAGGTGTTGTTGATAGTATAAATACTAATATAAATGTTGTTAAACCACATTCATTTCTATATTTGAATACTAATACATAATAAATGTGTTGTCCAGTGCCTTCACAAAAACCGCATGGGCTCTGTATTAAACATCACATCAGACAATGAAATATCTATAATACTTTACGAGTTATGAGTTACAATAGTTAATAACATCACTTAACATGAATCGCCAACCCTGCGATTAGTGGGCAACCCTCTCTACCACCTGAGCCACAGGCGCCCCTGTGGAATAAATTTGAAATTGCGGAATACAAGATCATGTATTTTTCATGTATTTGGACCCTCGTCCATGAACTTCATCAATTCTGCCTTATTTTTGATTTGTCGATTCTGCAATTTTGTAATCTAGCCTTAGAAAATGTTCTAATCATTTACTCACCCTCATGCCATCCCAGATATGTATGACTTTCTTTCTTCTGCAGAACACATATTATGAGAATAGAGAAGAATATTTCAGCTTTGTAGGTCCGTACAATGCAAGTGAGAGGATGCCAAAATTTGAACGCTCCAAAAAGCACATAAAGGCATCATAAAAGTAATCCATTTCCAGACTCCAGTATTTGAATCCATATTTTCAGAAGTGATATGATAGGTGTGGGTGAGAAACAGATAAATTTTTTTTTCTCTTTAAATTCTTCTCCCTGCCCTGTAGGGAGTGGCATCCATTAAGTGTGGAGTCACCAGAAACACTAGAAGAAAAATCTGAAAGTGATCTTTTTCTCACCCACACCTATCATATTGCTTCTGAAAATACCACTGGAGTCTTATTGATTACTTTTATGATGCTTTTATGTGTGTCAAAATTCACTTGAATTGTAAGGACCAAAAGAGTGGAGAAATTCTTCTAAAAATCTTAATTTGAAAGAAGGAAAGTGTATGAAAGAAAGTCATACACATCTGGGATGGCATAAGTGTGAGTAAATGATGAGAGCATTTTTATCTTTGGGTGAACTAGCTCTTTAAGGTTGTTGAAACTGTTGAAAGAATGTTCAGAATTGCAGTTACACTTTCTGTGAAGTATGTATATATAATTTTATTTAAAATGTAAATTATATATAATTAGTTTTTTTCCACATTGCAATACTGGGTTATTATGGCAGGTTTACAGTAATGAGAATTTTGTGGGGACATGTGATTCATTTTCATTAAAGTTCTTAATGGTCCTAAATATAGGCTTCATTTTATTTGAGCATAATGCATCAACAGTAATCATCAACAGTATCAATAATCATCAACAGTATCTAAAATATATATACTGCATATATAATTAATGTTCAGACAGCAACTTTGATGTTATATTGTGGCAATTGGATGAACTAACTTCAAAATCTGTGATGGGTCTCAGCTGACTGATGTGTGTAGTGACCCACATCCTGTTTGAGAAACTGTAGCCTGCATACTAACAAGTCGACATTCCAAGAGCTGTACTAAGCACTGTCCTACTCCTATAACCTAATTTTCAACATAAATTCTAAATATTGATAAATTAAAAGTAGCTTTTTTTTTTATCAACAAAAAAAAACAAACAAAACAAAAAACCCTGATAATTGTGAATTTGAATTCATATTTAGAAAATTTGTGACAGAGACTGTATCTTCAAACATGAACTTGAATTCAATGCAGTCTGTCTTTGTACTCATAGATTCGTGGTTGTGTGGTCTCTATTGATTTCTCAAGATGAGGGTTTTTTCACCTTGAGATCAGTGTAGGTTTCTTACTAAAGGACAGTTCACCATCGCTTAGCTTGCATGTTAATTTTAATTCACTAAGTGAAATATCATAAATGCTGTAGTTTTTTTTAATTAGTCACATAATATCTAGTGTCAGAAATGCATATTGATACAACAACAAACCCAGAGTTCCAGTCATTTTATTGCTTTCATTTAATTGTTTCCCTTTGTGTATTTGTTGCCATTAATCTCTGTGATTAATCAGTCACATTATCCCAAAATAGAAATGGCAGAGCGAGAGGACGATAATGATTTTGTGATGCTGTAGAGCCTAGATTGTTTTGTCTTACTGGATCTTTTTTTATTGAACCTGTGAATATGAACCTCCCAATGTGAGTTGAGGTATTTTTGTTCAGAGGACAATGCTGAACAGAGATGAACACTAGCTAATGATTCTGTGTGGTGTGCAAATACTGCCATTGAACTTAACCATGATGTTGCTTCTTAATAATGTTAACCAATAATAAAATAGCTATTTATGCATTGTTTTAACATGCATTCAACCTGGCTCCTTTCTAATATGTAACCAATTCAATTAACCTTTGATGGATAAAAATAGTCCATGAAAACTTCACAAATTGTTTTGCTCTTAAATGACTTTCCTTTTCAATTGATGTCACCAAGCCCTCTTATTTTTAACACCCTACCTTCAAACCACCCTACTCTATATTTGGACATGTTGAATATCCTGTTTCATCCATAAATACGCCAGATTACAGAAGTAAAATGGTTTTGTTAATGGTATTTCGATGACTAAAGTATGTGCATGTAAATATAGTCATTATTCTGTTGAAGATGAAATTCAATCATTGCTGTGACAGGATCACGTGTGTACAGAAAGCGAGCATTCTCAGGATAGCTGGCCCTGCTGATTTGTGTATGTGGTTTGCGCCGTTTGATTTAACGGGGGTCTGAATGTTGCTAAATATGGCAGCAGAGCAGCAGGGAAATCTGTCTGCGATCCAACACTGTATTATTGGCTCTGTTGGTGTGTGTAAGCGGGCATGTGTGTGTGTGTGTGTGTGTGTGTGTGTGTGTGTGTGTCTGTGTCTGTGTCTGAAGGAGAAGACAGTGAGGGCAAAGAATGACAAGTCGAGTGTGTGTGATCTTAAATGGAAAAAGAGTAGTATACTTCCCACTATTGCAGCCCCAGGTCCTGTGAGTAAAATGTCCATCATTGACATGAACGATTACGCCACGCTCCGATTGGTCACTCTCAGGTGCAGACGCTGATGATGTTTTGCGAGTGGTGTCCCCTAGTGGGAGAGGGTGAGAGGTTGAGCCCACCAGCAGAGCATCTGATCACCGGGAGTTTCTATCATCATCATCATCATCATCATCATTATCCCCTCTTCTTTTCCTCCCACGGAACAAGAGAAAGCACTCACTTAAGTGAAACCTGAGCATATTTGTGTTGCAGGGGAAGTATCGACTGCTCTTCTAAGACCACAAGGTAAGAATATACTGTACTTTTGCTGGAAGACAGAGTGCAAGACCCTTTTGTCTCATTGCTTGGGTTGAATTAAGCTGCTTAGTTTATGAAAGATAGGCATATGAAAAAATTTAGTGTAAATGTAGGAATGGGCTTAAACTAGAATGAGAGTTATTTGCTGCATGCAATTTGATGCATTATTGTCAGTGTAGTTTATACTAAACATGTTTTTTGCTAAATTCTCACTAGTTGTTATTGTTAAACAAACTCTATGGTTATTCAAACCCTTCTGGCATAGTACTATCTTCATTCCCAAATAGTAAAAGTTGTTTGTCTTTATGAGTTCAAAATGGGGCATACTTTAAAAACTAATTTAATCAACATATTTTTCATGATTTCCCGAATGAGCTCAGATGGCAATTTCTCGACTGGGTTAAGACATATAGCGAAGCAACCATGGAAAAACAGATACATCTTAACTTTGATAACTTTTGTTTCAATTTTATTGGGAAACCTCTTTCAATTGGTTAAGAGAGAAGACCCTTCGGTGACCTAACAGTCATATTTTATTTAGCCTCTCTCCTCAAGGGAAAAAGAAATGCTTTCTAAGGGAGCACATTAAACCTTTTGAAGGTGACATACTGTATCTCACTCAGGTATACTGGATTTTAATAGATTACATGTGACCATGTCCACTCCAGTCAAGAGGACACAATGGAGGGAGGACCTGACTCACTTCCGCAAGGATCACGGCCTTTCCAAGAATGTGCTGCTCAACTGCTGTCTGGTCAGACGCATTATTTCCTGGGCATCCCCCAGCAAAAAAGGTAATTTTTACTAAAGTTAAAAAGTTAATTATTCCTCCAAGATCATGGAAATCATAATTGCTGGGATAGATGGCTTGGCCGATTTATCACCCGATTTCAGTCAGGACCACTTTCGTCAAATTAATACTTCAATTGACTTAGACAACTTAAAGCAATCTGTTGGTGTTGGCGGTGTGATTCTGTTCTGGGCAAACTCCCCACCCATTCATCCGCTCATACAGCCATTGATGGACAGAGCGGGTTCAGCAACGAATTAGTCTGTGAATATATTTGCATTATATTTGTCATTGGCCACCCTGCTTTCTACATATCGTATCGCCATCAGCCATTTATGAAAAATAACTAAACATAACCACTAGTAATTTGCTAATTAATTTTTGTTTTGCTGCAGTCTGTGGGCATTAATAGTTTTTACGTTTTCTTCTGTGTTTAAGTACTGTACTGATTTAGATGGTTTTAGACAGACTACATTTGCTGAAACGTAATAACCTGAGCCAAACAAGCATGTTTGCCATATTTTAATAAGAATTAAATATTTTGTTATACCAACAGGGTTTTGCCTGTTCTGTGTCTTTTGTATATGATCTGTTTTGTTCTAACAGCTTACTTGGTTGCATCAAAAGCTTGAAAGCCAATTAATTTTGCTTTTGTATAAAATAATGATGTAGTTTGGAATCAGTTAAAAAACAACTCCCTGAGAACATGGTAAACTTCCAGGATGAGACATATGTTTAATTCTGATGTTTGTTGGCATTCACTGAATCTTGCTTTCAAAGAACTAAATGTTCTTCAAATCACTCTTAATACTGAATTGAAGCTATGTCCTTTTGCATAGTCTTACAAGCTGGCAAAAAAGTTTTGTTTGATCAGAGACCTTAATTAATACTCTTTATAAACATTCTCCTTTACTTCTTTGTAATAATTTACCTTTAAGGAGCGTTCATTTGTTGAAATCTTCAGTCACTCTGTGTACCTTTTTGGATATTATTTCATCCTCTGCGTATTGATGTCAAGCTACCTGACATGCTGTAGTCTAATCTACTGAAAGAGGGACCTGAGGGTGGTAATACTGATGTGATATTGATCATTTTACAGCCCTGTGTTGGATTTATGTAGCTTTCAGTGTTTCAAGTGGTCAGAGTTTATGGTATTGTGAAGCGACAGCCATAATAAATCATTGCATTACAGTGAAAGGGATATATTGATGATTTCAGAGATGTACTGTACATTTACTGTTTCTCATTTGTTAAAAGGGCTAAAGAGTGTTAATGGGTTTAGTGTTGGGCTATGGTTTGCTTTTAGATGCTGATTAGCATATTTCCATATTTAATCAAAGTTGGTTCTTTCAGTAATCTTGTTTCTGATTATATACCAGTTAGTTTTGGTCCTCTAATCTGATTGGACAAGCTTTGTTCCAGGCGTGAGGATATTTGTTGGAAATGCTGTCTGTGTTTAGTCTGTGTGTTGCTCTGCGACATACAGCGGTTGATCATGCTTTGTCTTCATTTGAAATTATTTTGTTAGCAGAGCAAATGTAGACAAAATAACTGGTGATATTATGTCTAAAATGTAAATTACTCTGTTTTAACTTACTGTTGTATACTGGGGATGTGCACAGATAGTCGATATTTAGTTAACCATTCGACACGAATCTTTTTTTGGGGCAGTGGTGGCTCAGCGGTTAAGGCTCTGGGTTACTGATCAGAAGGTCGTGGGTTCAAGCCCCAACACCACCAAGACACCACTGTTGGGCCCTTGAGCAAGGCCCTTGAACCTATCTGCTCCAGGGGCGCCGTATCATGGCTGACCCTGCACTCTGACCCCAGCTTAGCTGGGATATGTGAAAAATAAATAATTTCACCATGTATATGCAGAAATGTATGTATAATGTGTGACAATTGGTCAAATTAAATTAAATTAAATTAAATCTATTCGAATACCAAAATCACTATTCTATGTATTGTTATACAAGTTCAGTAGAGGTCTTCAACCTGACCTGAACTCGACAAAATTCAACAAACCGTCTGGTTTTCCGGTCGGCTTTGTGTCCGTTTTTCAAGCAAAGTGTGAGTTAGGAGCTGTTCAAACATGCTTTTGTGTGGGTCTGTGCTTTTTTTCTAGATACTGTGAACACATGCTGGACAGACGTCTTGGACTGTTGCACTGAATCGTCACATTTTTAAACACCAAGTTAAAAGAATTACATTTTTTTATAAACTTATATAGAAAATCCAGAGTACTTGGTATCTGATTATTACACCATTTAACATGAGTCCAGGTTGTTTTTCACAGAGAAAAATTTCAGCGCTTGATAAACAGTTTTTTCCCTTTTGCTCTTGTGTGCATATTTACTAATCAGACATGTCCAGTGCCATTTGATTTTAAACCATATAAAAATTAAAGGAGCTCGAAGAGGCTATTTAACCACAGCATTGTAACTCCACACACATGACAATATTTGTTGCTGCCTCATGGAAATGTCAACTTGCCCGAGCAGAGGCCATTACAGGCAGTGACTGTTTGATTATTTTCATTTGACTTTAATGTGAGATTATATCATTTGAAGAGCTACGTACAGTATTGTGCTATTGAGGCTCATGGCTCACTGTGAACTTATTTGCTGCTGTTCTGAATAGTGTTGGAGGAAATTCCATTGCAATAAACATTAATTAACAACTCCAGATGACATGGCAATTAATCGTTCGTGAAACCTTGCTGTCAACCGAATGTTAATAACTGTAAATATGCACATTCCTATTGTATACAATCTTTGATATTTATCCAGCATTCAACTTTCAACCTTGTGTTTATTATGGCGAATCACAGCACTGGTGATATTCAGTACCACAGCACTCTTGCTCAGTTGCTCATATGATAGCCTATAGCTTAATTATAGACTTCATAAAGTGTGAAATTATCAAATATGAAACTTAAGTAACAGTTTCCAGATATATTTTTATATTTTTAAAAGTGTTGCTAGCTAAAAAAGGCTATTCTGGCAAAGTCCATGGAAACTGTAATGCTCAATTTCCCTTAATCATCCTTTGGATAAAGTCGGAATGGCATGACATGAAATCATATATATATATATATATATATATATATATATATATATATATATACACACACACATGTTATTTGCCTTAATCACTTTGGCTCAGAAAACAGCTGGGCCCTTCACAGTGTCAGGTGTTGCTGTCAGTGTCCAACCCCACCGCATGATGGAGCTCAATGGGTTTATTTGGTCAGCGCAACACTGGCCTTACTCAGCACAGGATGATCTGCCTTGACTATATAATTACATTTGACAGACACTTGTCTCTGCCCATGTGTCAGGAGAGTGATTGCCTTCCAGTCTGCTGGGCGCTGTTCTCTGCACCTCATTATGCTTCAAAAGAGAATTCTTATGAAACTGCTCCTGTCTTCTACAACGCACACACTCACCTATGAACACACTATTCACGGATTTGCCCATTGCTCAGCCACAACTCGCACGCATCTACAAATTCTCCCCGCTATTGCAGCCGGTGCTGGGATCCTCAGTCTTCGCCAGCACAGTTGAAGTGAATATTTATTGTTAATAAATACTTTTAACTGTTCCTCTGCTCTTGGGTCTCTTTGTTTCACACTCTGACAGCAGACAGCCTCAAGGTTACTGCATAGTAAAAAATACAGGGTGACTCTTTGCTCTAGGTGCAAATAGCATCTACCATACAGGTGCACTCAAATAATCTGGTGGATTATAACAGTGAAATTAAAGACAAACTGTACTCCCAAGTGTTGCTTCAATGGCATGTTGTGTGAAGGTGCTGTGTATGGGTTTTTCGTACGTACGGATGAACTAGGTTCGATTCCCAATTTTTCCCATGCTGTCCTGTCTCCACTCTTACCAATTATTTACTATTAATTTATTATTTACTACTATATTAACAATTATTTTACTTATAAAAATCAGTGATTTGGTCACTGGTAAGATCGTGGAGTTGAGAGAAAGGTAAAATTAACTGGTTTTACATTAGTAATATTGTGGTAACCGTGTTTTTTGGCAGAGGCAACCATGGTGTTATTACATTAATATGGTGTTAATATAGTAACCATGTTTTAATTTTATGGTTACTATAATTTTACTACAAAATACCATTGTGAAAATATAGTGATGCAGTAAAAGCATGGTTACATTTTGTAAGGGAAGATTAGAGTTAGGTTTAGGGTTGGTGTAGGGTGTCTGTAGGATTCTAAATATACACAATTAACACACTGCAGTGATACCTCTGTACTGTATGTTAGTATTTTATTAGAAGTGCCAAGAGTATCTTACACAATTTGCACCAGGGTGCAAATAGCAACTAACACTGTTTGCAAAACAGTGGAAAGAAGATGCTTTTGGTTGCTATTTATTCTTAGGAAAACGACTGAAGGGGACCTCACCCCCGGAAGGCAAAAATGGAACAACCCCCCAAATGGCCCTCCCACTCAAAACCAACCAATTCTCACTCCACCCCACAAAGATGATTCTGACTGGTTATTTGCATTGAGAGACCCAGTTTCACAGTGCCGGCCCTTCTCATTAAGCAACACATGCGGCTGCATAGGGCCACCAGGGACCCCCTACCACTGGTTCATTATAGCCAAATAATTATTTGCAATAAGTGAAAATGGCACTAAAAATATTATAATAAATATATTGCATACGCATTGAAGGAAAGACATGGAGCGATAAGTACGTGAATTTTCCTGCCTCAACGACTACCGTCCCGTCGCACTCACACCCATCATCATGAAGTGCTTCAAGAGGCTCGTCATGAGGCACATTAAGACCCAGCTGCCCCCCTCACTAGACCCACTGCAGTTTTTGCGTCCAAACCATTCAACAGACAACGCCATCACCACCACCCTCCATCTGGCCCACACCCACCTAGATAAAAAAGACTCAGTCAGTCCGGATCGGGAACAGCATCTCCAACACCACACTGAGCACTGGGGCCCCCCAGGGTTGTGTGCTCAGTCCACTGCTGTTCACTCTGCTGACTCATGACTGTGCAGCAATGCACAGCTTGAACCACATTAAGTTCGCCGATGACACGACCGTGGTGGGTCTCATCAGCAAGAACGATGAGTCAGCATACAGAGAGGAGGTGCTGTGGCTAACGGAATGGTGTAGAGCCAACAACCTGTCTCTGAATGTGGACAAAACAAAAGAGATGGTTGTTGACTTTAGGAGAGCACAGAGTGACCGCTTTCTGCTGAACATCGACGGCTCCTCTGTGGAGATCGTCAAGAGCACCAAATTCCTTGGTGTTCACCTGGCGGAGAACCTCACCTGGTCCCTCAACACCAGCTCTATTACCAAGAAAGCCCAGCAGCGTCTCTACTTTCTTCGAAGTCTGAGGAAAGCACATCTCCCACCCCCCATCCTCACTACATTCTATAGAGGGAATATTGAGAGCATCCTGAGCAGCTGCATCACTGCCTGGTTTGGGACTTGCACCGTAAAGCCCTGCAGAGTATAGTGAGGACAGCTGAGAAGATCATCGGGGTCTCTCTTCCCTCCATCAAAGACATTTACAAAAAACACTGCATCCACAATGCAACCAGCATCGTGGATGACCCCACACACCCCTCACACAAACTCTTCACCCTCCTGCCGTCTGGCAAGAGGTACCAAAGCATTCGGGCCCTCACGGCCAGACTGTGTAACAGATTCTTCCCTCAAGTCATTAGACTTCTCAATACTCAGAGACTGGACTGACACACACACACACACACACACACACACACACACACACACACACACACACACACACACACGTGTCCTGAGTTGCACTTTAATTATTGTCACTTTATACCTGGCTGCTACCTCAATAACTGCTATGTGCATAGAACACTATCTCATAGTATGTTATGTTTATATTTGGGATTTTTAGAAACTGTTATCTTTTTGCACTACTGTGTACTGGTCGCGCTGCACTGTCTCTCACTGTGCCTATTGTCCTGTTAATTTGTAGTAATTTATTGTACTGTCCCGTACTTTTTGCACGTGCACTTTATATAGGTATGTTATTTAGTCTGTGTAGTCTCAACTTCCTATGTTGTTTTATGTAGCACCATGGTCCTGGAGGAACGTTGTCTCGTATCACTGTGTACTGTACTAACTGTATATGGTTTAACGACAATAAAAACCACTTGACTTGATCAGGAGGCTCACTGAAGGTTGGGCAGAGAAGGGGCAGGTGCATGCATACCTTTCCCACTCTGTAATGTGTGGTTAGCAGTTTTTCCCAGTGCCTCGGCAATGGTGACTCGGTTACCCATTTCCTGGACCTGAAGAGACCACTCTCTAAAATCGTGCTTGGCATTTGAAGACCAGTGACGAGGTACAATTACGGAACACATCAGGTGCATTTCTTCTCTCTGCCAGCGATGTAGTTAAGTTCCGTCACAATTCTTATTCTACATAAATTGATGTTATTAGATTATATACCACAGTTAGTTCCAGTCCTCGAATCTGATTGGACGAGAGACATTCCATGAGCACTGATGGTGTGACAGCATAAGCACTCAGATGCTTCACTGTGTGTATCACTCCACTGTGTGTATCACTCCACAGGCAGCAGGTGGTGGCAAAAGATCATTTTTATGTGAGTGCTTATTATGATATGAGCCAGTTGGTGACATAAAGTGAATCTGTTTGTCATTGTTTACATAGAACAGCGCTCTGTGTGTTTCCACATTGGATACATACTGTTTAAGATGGCGAAGGACACCGCTGTTTCAGTAGTGAATGACATTTGCGCACCTGCTACCCCAAAATAGAGAGGAATACCCTGCATGGACATCTATATTCCACTGAGAAAGCTGACCTTCAGAAAGCTGTAAGCATCTCTGAGTGGGTGTGGCAACAGGTGATCGCACACGCTCCGTCTCTCTCACACACAAACACACACATCCATCCGTCTATCCTTGTTTATCCAATGACTTGTTAGAAACAGCACAAGCAGTGATACAATTTCTGAATTGAACATTTTGAATTAATAACGGAGGCTTGGACACATAATTTGTTTAAAAAAAGCAATGGCAGATTCTGATCGGTCGCATAATAAAGTAGTTACATGCATAAATGCATTTTTATGACCGTACTCAGTTTTTCCTAATTTTTTTAAATGTACTTGTTCATTGAACTGTTGTATATAAGCAATATCACACTCGCAATCGTACTATATGGCCCTACATCAGCACTGCTGTAATTACCTACGGCCGAATCACAGCAGTGCTGATGTAGGGCCATATCGCACTCTTGCTCGTGTGATATTGCTTAATATACAGTTTTATTATACACCAGGGTGCAAATAGTATAAGACACTATTTACAGAATGTAAATATCATCTACTGTAGCCTATCAGACCTTAATTTGGTAATTTCTTTCTTATTAATTTGTGCAGAATTTCATTAAATATATTTATCAATTTATGCATGTGAAGTTTTTTGTTTGTTAAAAAAAATTATGTTCTTTCTTTTTGTACTTTGAAGAAGTTATACCTGTGTTGATAAACTAAAGTTGATCGTTTTTAATTTTTAAGCTATATGCCTTTGAATAAATAGACTTGTTAATTTGCACAATTTAAACTTGCTTAGTTATTGATGTTGGCTGTGTTTGGATAGGTGTACTTGTAGGTAGGGGGGCCCCATTTCGAAAATCTGCTTAGAGACCCCAAAATGCTAGGGGCGGGCCCTGCGGTTTCAGATCTTGCATTGAAACCAGGAAGTAATTTCGTTCACATAATCAGCGATGAGCTCATTTCCGCCCCTAACATTACATTTTTACTCCACTGATGGTTAGGTTTAGGTTTGAGTTATGGGTTGGGGGTACAGTTTATAAAATATGCATTACTCTTCACTTTAGTACAGCTGAAAACAACTTTCTTCATAACTTGCTTTTGATGCCCCACCAGGGACATTTCACCCTGAAAAGTGAGCTCACATGTGTCCATAACAACACAGTAGAGCTTTGGCCACTGGGCCAGTGTTTTGAATTTGAGCAAGCACAGACCGATTTTACCTAAAGAAACCTACAGTTTCCTTGTTCACTGTGAGATCAGCGTTGCTGTATTTTTAGAATGAGCCGAGGTTTTTTAAATAGTCATCAGTGTATTGATGTGCACTCACTGTCTGCCTGGTGAAATGTAAAATGTAAACATCAATAGTGGGACATAAAACATGAAGATGGCTAATGTAGCCACTTTTATTCTAAAACAGTTTAATGTCAAAAGGCCTGTTTGTAATAATGACTTTGTGTAAAATAAGTTACGTTGGTGTAATTAAGTGCATGCAAATTGCTTCTCTTAGTGCAGAAGTGATAAAAATTGTTAGATGACTGTAGTTTCCTTTCAGCTGCAGTGCCACTCAAACCACTCGATGGGGCTATATCCATATATTTCACCAACCACAGCCAAAGAACAACTGTGCAAGGCAAACAGAAATGTTTGTAGCTACCACATAAGAGTTCATAGAAGGCAATTAAGTGCAATGGTATGCCACTGCTGATGCACTTGTAAAGCTAAATAGTGATTGAAAATGCATAAGCTACTATGTGGATCATAATTTAACGGCATACAAAATAAACAAGCAGCAGCACTTGGATAGTCTATTTGGGACAAATAGATGAAAAATAATTTTTAGACTTTCGAACATCCTTTTGATATAACTCCAAAATTAGATTTGAGTCAAAGGTGAAAATGTCTTTGCAGTCTGTTGTATATTTTGAACCCTCTTTTTGTCCACTAGATGGCAATGTTTTTCAGAAGAACTTCACTGTTTAAACTTGGTAAGGATGGATTCACAGATTCAGTTAGACTTACGTTTTGTCATTATAGTGTATTTTCTAAATTTGTCAGTGAATAAAGAGAGGTAAGCAGAGAATATTTAATGCATGGAATTGTATAGGCTGATGAGAGTCATTCATCATCTAATTAACGTTTAAAGTTAATGAACATTAAAAATATAATGTGGTCTAACCATAAAGTAAAAGGTATTATACTTTCTTTGCTACTTGAAAACATGAGAGGAAAAACAACGTATTCATTTAAAAAAAAAAAAAGTTTGAAACACACACACACACACACACACACACACACACACACACATATATATATATATATATCTCTATATCTATCATGAATTGTGAGTAAAAATATCACAACGATTCCTCAGAGTTACAGCACAGGAACAGAACAAATTGTGCCATTTCATAAAAATGTTAACATGCTGTCTTAAGGGTCTCTACTCTGTTTAATGGTTTGGTCAAAATAAACAACAAATACATTTTGGTTACACCATATGACTTGTGGACAAAGTATTATATTTTAAAACAACTGTTTCACTGCTTTATTTATATATATATATATTTATTTTAAAGAAATAACAATACAATATTATTCTGCAGTAGACATGCCAACATATATTATTTCAAGAATTTCAGCTTTTAGACTTTAATAATTAATTTATTTAACTGTTCCTGGACATCACATGACATTTTTTGCTTTTAAGACCCAGAAAAAATATCAAATTCAAAAATTGAAAATATGAAAATATGGTTTATTCAAGTAAATTATTAGTGTCAATTGCATTTTATATATTTTTAGTTTAAAAGATCTGGACAAATATTTTTAAATAAATAAAATAGCGTCAAGTCATTGGCCATTATTACACATGTCCATAATATAAACCTGCTACCATCCGTTATTGTATTTTATGATTAATTTTGTGAATATAATCCATGTTATGATCATGAAAGAAACAGACACGCATGCATTTTTCTACTCCAATAACCAAAATAGTAATTGGGCTGTTTCTATGAAGGTTGCCTAAACAGTGGTTCAAAAAGCTTTTCTGCACAAAAGCGTTTTATGGGCGAAACCCTGAAAATTGTTTGAGTTAAAAACATGTAGGCTACATGTTGTAACTGTACATTTGTCATGGCAATATCTTACCTTCTTTTATATTCTGTTCTGTTATTCTTTTTAGAGAATAACAGAATTTCCTCGAACTATTCTCTTGGCTATTTTAGCAAGTCTTGCTAAATCTTGCATTACCTTCAATTGCGTAAGTTTCATGTGAACACTAGGAAGGACAAGTCAATCCATCGTCGCTAAACTCCAACATACCTTTTTGCCGGTGTTTTTAGAAAACTGCCACGTTTTCGCAGTGAGAGAGAGATTGCACAACCAAGCGTCACACTGGCAGAATATTTTCAAACTGTGCAAGTGTACAGATCTGATTGGGGGATTTCACCTCCTGAAATCTGGCAACCCCAAACATGTCAGTCTAATTCTGATCGGCTAATCAACCTTATTTAAAGTCTGCTATTTATCAAACGTTGAGAATTAAATATTTTACTTGCATGATTAGTTCTAAGTAGTACATGACACAATTGATCTGAAGGGGATGGTAAGGGTGGATGGTGGTTTTACAAAGGGGGTGGTTTTTAGTATTTCTTGCAACAAGGGGGATGGCATCCCCTCGCATCCCCCCTCAACTCGAGCCCTGCTTATAGGTCTACTCATATGAATGTTAGACATGATGTGTAATATTAAAAGGATGGTCTATAACACTGAGTACATATTTTACTATATTATGTAACCACAGGCTAAAAGAAGTCATTTAAAAAAAAATAAAAACACACACACACTCACACACACTCAGAGCGTGGCAGTCCAGAGTGACTCTTCACCTTCATTATAGCAATTCATATTTTGGTAGTACTATTCCCTTAAATGTTGTGCTTTGCTTTAAATCACCCTGTCAGTGTGCTGTATCACAGTTTTTAACATAACATAATCCAGGCACCATTTGATTAATTTCACAATTTTTTGCTCTCGTTCATCTTAATGCCTGA
Organism: Xyrauchen texanus; assembly: GCF_025860055.1. NCBI lineage: Eukaryota > Metazoa > Chordata > Actinopteri > Cypriniformes > Catostomidae > Xyrauchen > Xyrauchen texanus. The sequence continues at coordinate 53,525,882 of NC_068276.1, forward strand.
TGCCCCTTTCACTGCTTCTCAGAGCTCTTCATGTTGATGAATAGCCTCATGTGTACCGATAAAACACTGCAGCACAGAATGAATAAATGATGACTGCATGAATATAGGGAAAATGTTGACAGCATATTGTCATTAGACTCTGTGTTAGATGAAGTAAATCTGTAAAATTCTTTAGTTAAAGGTGCTGTAAGTTATTTATTTATTTATTTATTTATATATTTTTTCCATGGAAGATTATGCATAAAATGATCCTACTCAAAGATATAAATGAAATAAATGTGCTGAGATATCTCACTGGTTTCTGTGACGGCTGTAGACTTTGTAAACGGCAAACAAAAATGTGTCCGTGGGCCCGGACATTGATTCATTACACCTGTCAATCATTTTGCTCATTCTCAATGTGTTGTATTTGAAGCGGATCATTGAGGCTATGATTTATAATGTTTGTCAGATGAGGGTGCTATTGTGCCACTGTTGAATTTGAGAGCCACAGGAACAAACAGTGCTGCTCTTTTGCTCTGTTTTGGTCTCAAAATAATCTTTGGAGGTTTTGGACTATGGGGGCGTGGCTAATTCAATGGCTCAGCCACGTGAAACGTTTACAGCACCAAACGTTTACAGCACCAATAAGGTGGTGCATTATTTTACGCGATTACATAATATCAAGATATCTTTTTTTTTTACTTCTGAAAGACGTAAATTATTAATACATTTTAATTAATACATTTTACCTGTTGTGTCAAAAAGGAAAGGACAAGATGAAATTGTGCCACAATATGTGAATGCGGTACAGCAACATCTTATCACAAGAGAACTTCACAGCAAAAACTGTGAATCTCCATAAGGCACTGAAAAATACATGTTATATTTTCTTTCTTATTGTTTATGTATTGTTAACTTCTTTCTTTACTAGCAAATATTTGGGTAACCATATTCATTTTTTCTTTATGCCCTCATAAAAAAAGACATTTTCTTTTTGTGAGCTCTAACAACATTTTACAAGCAAACAGGAGCTTCTGACCTTTCGTCTCAATGTTTATATCAACCATGGCACACTGTTAATTTGATATATTGATAGGAAACGCCTTAACAACACAAGAACAGGTTGGCTTAAGAGTCAGTGTGTTTTAAAGATGAACACATACACCGCTGTGTCATGTGAAAAAAATATTATGTACTTAGTATGCTTTTTATTTCTGTATTTTTGTTTATCCTCAATATATCACATTTATTGTGCAAATGGAAAAAATAATAATGCAAGTTTATAGTTTACTGGAAAGACTTTGGGGGCATGTAAATGCAATAGTTTTTCAGTGTTGGCTCTACACCTCTTGTGTGACGTATATTGCATATGGAGAGTGTTGCTTGGCCAAGTTCTTTTTTTGGGTGTATTATGTTGGGCTGCCAAAAGGAACTGATTAGAACAAATTTCAAAACAGGGCTGTACAGTGCAAAAGTTTTGCATTTACATTATTTACATTTAGGTGTTCTTTAGACACTTTTATTTAAAGCATCTTAAAGTGCATTCAAACTCACAATTTCATGGGTAGTCTTATGTTTGTTCCCTGGGAATGGAACGTTATGTTCTAGCAAATTAACTACTGGAAAAGCTAATAGCAAAGACACATTCTAACCCATTCACACACATACTATTATAACTTTCATTGCTAGTACAGGCCTTTTGGGAAAACGGTGAATGCCACCTTTAGAGCACTGCAACAAATGACGTGCTGTCTGTATGTAATGTGTCCAGCCTGGTCTCATAAAAATGGACCCCTCGCTAAGCTCCGCCCCACTTGTTTACGGTCGCTCGCTCTGGCAAGCTCTGCAGAACTCCCCATAGAAATAAATGGGAGATTTTTGTAAAATAAATTACACAGTAATTTGATTGAAAACTGTGCAAACTGTGAATTAGAATTGAGGCAAACGATCATCACAGTCACATAAAAAGAGAAAAGTGTCACTTGATAGCGATTATAAACATAGTGTAAGTGAAAAACACTGCTTATAATGTCTCATAACACACTAATTTTGATGCTGTGAACTCTTTATTTACCATCGCCTTTATCAAGACCTGAATCAATACGTAAATGAATTAATGTGGTTTGCTTTAATTTACATTCAAGGAAATGTATAGGTGTCCTCGTTGATGTTATACATGTTCATTTAGAAATGAGGAATGACACAGTTTAATCCATAGCATGCTCTACTCAATATTTATTTAAAGATTTTTTTTAAGAAAGAAAATAAAAACAATGCATGTATCCTCTCTAGGTACCTCGTGTCACTATTATAGCAACAACGTTTTTTATTTATTTAATTTTTGATAATTTTGATCAAATCCTGCTCAACACATATTACTTCCATAGGCTCTCATTGTAAAAGGCAAATGCTAGTCTGAGAAATGGCTGTGTGTCAACAGTTGCTAAGAGAGGATTGGTCAGAAACACTTAAGGTGGGGCTCAGCGAAGGGTCACTTATGTGATTGTGGCAACATTTTGCAAAATGGTATCAAGTGGTTTCTTGCATGTATCAGTTTCAAGGTAAAATGTTCACTGTGTTTTAAACGCAAGTGCAAGCATGAGCACTGCTTATGTGAACATAATTACTTCCTGGATTTGAGGTGGGACGAGATCCAGTGTCTGTTTCCCACACTGCTGACTATTGCTGGATATTGGTCGCATCGCAGGAAACGATAAACGCACTTGAACCAATGCAAAAATATATGATGCTGATGTGAGGGTACTGCATTCAGATGAAACATGCTGACTTCCTGTGTGATCATTTTAGATGTAACTTCAGAATTTATTAAAATATATAATGAGCAATCAGTTCAAACATGTAATATTTGTCATGTGGTGTAGAGCATGATGCGTTACAATAGCAGGAGAGACCTATGTTTTTGTTGACTTGGCTTTTTTATGCAATGTACCTGCCAGGTACTGTTTTCCTCATATATTTCCTGGTATGGCATTTTTTTTTTCTCAATACATCTTCAAATACTGTATCTCTGTTGAAGACTGTACTTTCATATTTAAAAGGAAAGTCAGGGTCTGTACAATAATTTTAATATAATTACAACTAATAAAAAGCACAGCAGATATCTGCAGTGTTAGTGGCACTAATTAGCATTGTGGTTTAAACTTGCCTTTTTTAACATTAACTCTAAAAAATTTTAACATTGTCTTGCTGAAAGACTTGGCTAATGAATTTTAGTTGTTAAACGTATTTGTTAGGCAAACATTAGCTCTGAATGGGCATGTTTAAATTGGTACTGTTGACATAAGTAGCCTGTTGATAGTCAGGACACTTTATCCATGTCATGTGATATGCCACTTGATATGGGGGTCATGCTCATCTGAGACCTACTCAACTGCAATACCATACCATATTCAAATTGAATGGTGGCTAAGAGGTTCCCGGACCCCCCAATAGTGTCAAGGGACCCACCATAAGAACACAATTATTTGTGTAAAACCTTTGAATGCTTTGCCAGAATTAAGGACTTACATTGTCTTTGTTATTTGCTTCTGTTTAACATGGCTATATAACTGTAAATCTAATAAGCAGAACTCAAAAAATGTGAAGCAGTCAGTCACACACACACACACACACACACACACACACACACACACACATGCATATATATATTATACACACATTCATACATACACACATACATATACACTCACCTAAAGGATTATTAGGAACACCTGTTCAATTTCTCATTAATGCAATTATCTAATCAACCAATCACATGGCAGTTGCTTCAATGCATTTAGGGGTGTGGTCCTGGTCAAGACAATCTCCTGAACTCCAAACTGAATGTCAGAATGGGAAAGAAAGGTGATTTAAGCAATTTTGAGCGTGGCATGGTTGTTGGTGCCAGACGGGCCGGTCTGAGTATTTCACAATCTGCTCAGTTACTGGGATTTTCACACACAACCATTTCTAGGGTTTACAAAGAATGGTGTGAAAAGGGAAAAACATCCAGCATGCGGCAGTCCTGTGGGCAAAAATGCCTTGTTGATGCTAGAGGTCAGAGGAGAATGGGCCGACTGATTCAAGCTGATAGAAGAGCAACTTTGCGGATGGGCTACAACAGCAGAAGACCCCACCGGGTACCACTCATCTCCACTACAAATAGGAAAAAGAGGCTACAATTTGCAAGAGCTCACCAAAATTGGACAGTTGAAGACTGGAAAAATGTTGCCTGGTCTGATGAGTCTCGATTTCTGTTGAGACATTCAGATGGTAGAGTCAGAATTTGGCGTAAACAGAATGAGAACATGGATCCATCATGCCTTGTTACCACTGTGCAGGCTGGTGGTGGTGGTGTAATGGTGTGGGGGATGTTTTCTTGGCACACTTTAGGCCCCTTAGTGCCAATTGGGCATCGTTTAAATGCCACGGCCTATCTGAGCATTGTTTCTGACCACGTCCATCCCTTTATGGCCACCATGTACCCATCCTCTGATGGCTACTTCCAGCAGGATAATGCACCATGTCACAAAGCTCGAATCATTTCAAATTGGTTTCTTGAACATGACAATGAGTTCACTGTACTAAAATGGCCCCCACAGTCACCAGATCTCAACACAATAGAGCATCTTTGGGATGTGGTGGAACGGGAGCTTCGTGCCCTGGATGTGCATCCCACAAATCTCCATCAACTGCAAGATGCTATCCTATCAATATGGGCCAACATTTCTAAAGAATGCTTTCAGCACCTTGTTGAATCAATGCCACGTAGAATTAAGGCAGTTCTGAAGGCGAAAGGGGATCAAACACCGTATTAGTATGGTGTTCCTAATAATCCTTTAGGTGAGTGTATATAGGTGTGTGTGTGTGTGTGTGTGTTAATGCATCCCCAAAGATAAGTTAATAGAACATTCTGATATTAATTTTGTACTACACATATATGTTTGGGTAGTACTTTAGATTTACAGTACTTTCTACTATATAATTACAACAACTACAGTAATTACAAGGTACTAACCCTATACCTAACCCCATCCCTAACCTTAGCCCATTTTAAGTACAGTAGTTACATATGTTACTCAGTACTTTCTTGGATATGTGCACTGTAAGTGTATTGAAAGTACATGTAATGTAAAATAAAGTGCAACCCATGTCAAATCATACATATTTATGGCATTTAACTTGAAATGTAACTCTTTGGCTGATCTTAAAATTACTATGGAATCTCAATTTAAATACATCAAGTAGAGGGAACCTACTGTATCTAGATAAGATAGCTAATATAGTGAATGTTAGCATATTGAATGCATGCTAATTGGTAACACCATGCTTCAATTAACATAGCAATTGCTAAATGAGTAAAGCAACATTTGCTAAAAACTTACATGTCTTAAACCTAAGCTCAAGCTTCAGTATTCACAATAATGGTAACCCCTAAAATTCCAACATAACAGAAACTCTTCTAAATAACGCAGCAAAACATGAAACACTTAATAAGTCTCCCCCTTTAAATTAATCAGATTACTGTATATAACACTTTCGAGTAGCATGCTGAGAAATAGAAATCCCTTGCCCAGGTTCAGTTGAATTAAAGTTCCTGTAAATTTAAAGAAACAGTTTCATTAAACTCAAAACAATAAACCAATTCAGGTTACTTAAAAGGTGTAAGTTATGTGAACTCAAAAGAAAGGGACGTTTCTAAATACTCATCAAGGTTAATTTATGTGAACGTATTTATGTGATTTTAAATTTTTCCCAACTTAAATCAATTAAGTGTCAATTAAGTTGGTGCGATTATCAGTCAAGTAGTAGGTATATTTGAATTTGTATGTATGAGATGCTCAACTACTTTAAATTCTAATGTTGGTTCTTTATAGTTCATCGCATTCATATTTGCTGTCCTCTCCAGTATGGGGTATAATACTTTAAAAAAAGCCAAACCAGCTAAATTTTGTTGTATTTATTTACACCCCCTCTACTGGCTATAGACGTTGGTCTATAAGTTATTCATCTCTTAGTTTTATGCCAGATTGTACTTTTTCTCTCTGCAGGTAACCTTCTTCAGTCCTTTTTGTATTCCAGTGATGGCTCTGCAATCTATAAATAGTAGGAATGATTGATATGGCATATGGTGAACCCTTGTAAGTTCCCTTGCCTGCGGGCAGAGATGACTTTCAGCATTAGAGGTGGCTTTTCTTTCAACTCACCTGTCACTGCCATGGTTTATATGTGGCATTCAAAGAGGCGATTAAAATTGCATGTTCAGTACAATAAAGTTTTAACTTCAAGAAAATCAACTAGTCACATTTTTATAAGAATTCTTCTCCTTTTTCTCTCTTTTCTGTACTTTTTATTTTAATTAAGTAGCCAAAAAAAAAAAAAAAAATATATATATATACACACTCACCTAAAGGATTATTAGGAACACCTGTTCAATTTCTCATTAATGCAATTATCTAATCAACCAATCACATGGCAGTTGCTTCAATGCATTTAGGGGTGTGGTCCTGGTCAAGACAATCTCCTGAACTCCAAACTGAATGTCAGAATGGGAAAGGAAGGTGATTTAAGCAATTTTGAGCGTGGCATGGTTGTTGGTGCCAGACGGGCCGGTCTGAGTATTTCACAATCTGCTCAGTTACTGGGATTTTCACGCACAACCATTTCTAGGGTTTACAAAGAATGGTGTGAAAAGGGAAAAACATCCAGTATGCGGCAGTCCTGTGGGCGAAAATGCCTTGTTGATGCTAGAGGTCAGAGGAGAATGGGCCAACTGATTCAAGCTGGTAGAAGAGCAACTTTGCCTGAAATAACCACTCGTTACAACCGAGGTATGCAGCGAACCATTTGTGAAGCCACAACATGCACAACCTTGAGGCGGATGGGCTACAACAGCAGAAGACCCCACCGGGTACCACTCATCTCCACTACAAATAGGAAAAAGAGGCTACAATTTGCAAGAACTCACCAAAATTGGACAGTTGAAGACTGGAAAAATGTTGCCTGGTCTGATGAGTCTCGATTTCTGTTGAGACATTCAGATGGTAGAGTCAGAATTTGGCGTAAACAGAATGAGAACATGGATCCATCATGCCTTGTTACCACTGTGCAGGCTGGTGGTGGTGGTGTAATGGTGTGGGGAATGTTTTCTTGGCACACTTTAGGCCCCTTAGTGCCAATTGGGCATCGTTTAAATGCCACAGCCTACCTGAGCATTGTTTCTGACCATGTCCATCCCTTTATGGCCACCATGTACCCATCCTCTGATGGCTACTTCCAGCAGGATAATGCACCATGTCACAAAGCTCGAATCATTTCAAATTGGTTTCTTGAACATGACAATGAGTTCACTGTACTAAAATGCCCCCCACAGTCACCAGATCTCAACCCAATAGAGCATCTTTGGGATGTGGTGGAACGGGAGCTTCGTGCCCTGGATGTGCATCCCACCAATCTCCATCAACTGCAAGATGCTATCCTATCAATTTGGGCCAACATTTCTAAAGAATGCTTTCAGCACCTTGTTGAATCAATGCCACGTAGAATTAAGGCAGTTCTGAAGGTGAAAGGGGGTCAAACACAGTATTAGTATGGTGTTCCTAATAATTCTTTAGGTGAGTGTGTGTATGTATATATATATATATATATATATATATATATGTATATGTATATGTATATGTAAGAGGGTGTAGATGGGCAAGGAGGAGGTGAGAACCGGATTAATAATATAAATAATATTGAATTAAATAAAAAAACACACACACACATACAGGGCAGCTGCTCATAATTCTCTCTCTCGAACTGTCATCACCGGCCGCCTTTATCCCTCGCATGCCCCATCAGGCATAATGGGGACCAGGCGTGCATCATTCCAACCTGGCCCTGCCCTTCTCCACTCTACAATATAATAAATAAATATGAACAACAATTAGATAGTGTTGTAATTTTGATCAAGGCTTCCTTCTAAAATACCTACTCATTCAAAATCAATTATGCAACAGATAGTTCCATTCCTCATATTGGATTGGACAAACGTTGTTCCAAGTGTGCTGATATTTCTTAAAACAACACTCTTACTTGTGTGTTATTGCTTAATAAAAACGACCTTTGCGATGCATTGTTTAATGAATTCTGAGTATTGTAAGAATGCATATATTTCAGTTTACTTTTGGCTTAGGAATGAGACCAGTACCTTTGCATCATGGCTTTGATTGATGCTTCTGAATAATGCATTACATTAGGTGTTAGAATGCAATCATTGGAATAAGAATATACAGAGGCAGCTGTTCACAAAGCGAGACAGAGAGTGATGGTGAGTGGTGTGTCAATGTCTGCATGTATGAGTTTGTCTCAGTTCTACAGTGAGCCCTGCTGAGTGATTTTAAAGGGCCCATCCTTTACCAAGCTTGACACACTTTGTAATAGAATTTTCAAGTAAGCGTCCTCACACTTTCTTTTTTTTTTTACTTACTGGAAGAGTATTTGCTTCAGTGCATTAAATTGTAAAGAGTTTGATGCAAGGTCTGTATTCATGTTTATGGATTTGCCATAAAGCTGTATGGGTTTTAGGGTCTCTGGGATGTTTGCAGTTTGTGAAGCATGCACAAAGGTATACCAGCTATGTTTCTTGTAAAAATATATGGCAAGGCACACAACCAGGCGACCTAGTTCCCCCCCCATGTACTTATGTACATACATGTTGTTGCATTGTAATTACATTTAAAGCACTTGCATTTAATTACATTTGTAGTTACACTGTTAACTTTACCCCTAACCTAACCCTTACCCCAAAACCTAACTCCCTAATCCTAACCCTAATGCTACCCTTACTCCTAAACCTACCAATACCTCAACCTCAGTAGCAGCAAATGTGTTAATTTTGCAGAACAGCATGTAGTAGTTGTTCATAGTCTTGTATGCATTTAATGTTAGTACATACTTTAAACTTTATTACAGGCTCTAGGCCCAACAACAGGACATACATCACAAAAAAAAGAGAGACAATTAAAAAATACATCACAAAAAAAAAACAATTACATATACATTACACCCTTTTTCACAAAAATCTTAAAAGGCACTCATACCAATGCTTCCATAGGTGTGATTGATATCGGACCGAGCTACACCTGGGACTTGTGAGCCTTACTAAAATATAGTTTCTTGACTCATCAAGTCGACCCATAAACTTAAACATTAGGTTCCTCAAGAGGGCCTGTAAACAGCTTAGCCTCAAGGCACAAAAAAGCTTACTTGCACTGCTGCTCCTGGGCTTCTTCAGCAGTATCCTCAGACAATCATTATATGCTACCTGCAGTTTACGCATGGTCTCCTTTCTGTAGTTGACCCATAATGGGGCGGCATACATAGGGGTACAGTAAGCACGAAACAAGTGCACTTTCACATCATCAGAGCAGTAATGAAATTTCCTGACTAACATGTTCGCTTGTACATACAACATTCGTCTTTGCCTATACATGTCAGCATCATCTTCCATCTTGTCAGTAATGATATGCCCAAGATATTTTTTACAGTTAGATACACAGATACATTGCCCTGACAGGTAAAACATAGGAAAGTACAGCTTCTGATCTTCTCTAGTCCTACAAACCAACACAACACTCTTCCTTGCATTGTACTGTACATCAAACTCACCCCCATACTTGGAGCATATATCCAACAACTGCTGGAACCCAACAGTACTGGGGGACATAACAACTAAATCATCTGCGTACATCAGGTGGTTTAACAGAGTGTTCCCTATTACACATCCCGTCTTACATATCCCCAACTGCTTTGAGAGATTATCCATATATAAGTTAAACAGTGCCGGAGACAAAAGCCCCCCCTGCCGTACTCCATTCCTTACACTAAATGGTGACGATAAGCGATTTCCCCATTTAACCTGCATGCTTTGTTTTGCATACCAGTAAGCCAGTATACCTATGATGACTCCCGGCACACCCCTAAGCATAAGTTTAGTAAAAAGCTTCTGATGATTTACTCTATCAAATGCCTTGGATGCATCAATAAACCCAATAAACATTGTAGAGCCCTGCCTCCTATAGGATTCAACAGCTTCTTTCAATGCATAGATGCATAGATCAGTACTGTGTTGAGACTTAAAGCCAAATTGATTTTCCGTGGTGTAAATGAGCCCACTGAGTCTATCTAGTAGCATCTTTTCTAACACCTTTGAAAGAATGCTAGCTAGAGCGATGGGTCTATAGTTATCCATACTCCCTATTTTCCCCGCCTTGTCCTTAACGACGGGCACTAATGTGACGGTCATCATGGTGTCTGGCAATACACCATGAGTCATCAGCCCTGTCAGGCAAATAGATAGAATGGCTGACACTCTGGGGCTGGCTAACTTGAGATGCGCCGCAGTGATGTTATCTTTGCCACTAGCTTTGTTATCAGCTAATTGCTCTATAGCATTATAAACCTCATTGGGAGTAAAGTGGATTACATCCTCATTTAACTCCCCCACACAATAGGGCTTACTTTTATGCAATTAAACAGAGTTGCATAGTGCTGCCTCCACAGCTCTGCTATATTTTCTGCACCAGATACCCCTTCAATATGGCAAGGCAATATTGTCTTGGCCCTATTTGTAACTTTCACCTCCTTCCAAAACTCAGTGACATTGTTGCCAATCAAGTTTCCAGCCATAGAGTGAGCTCCTAAGGCTTCCTCATGCTTTCCAACTAAGCGCACTGCATATTTATATCTAGCCCTGGTTAGTTTTTTTATGTTCTAACTCTGGCCCCTGTCTGGGTTTACCAGCTATAACCCAAGACCTATGAGCTGTCTTAGCAGCTTCATGGTGGTCAACTACATACTTCTTCCAGCCAGGTTTGATATTTTTAACCTTTCTGGGGTGTGTGCATAGACGACGACTAGCATCATCTATAGCCCTCACTATACCATTGTACATTTCATATAGGTCATTACAGTGAGTGTCATCATCACAATTAATATTTGAACATAAAATAGCACCCATGGGTAGCTGTACTTCCCTTAGAAGAACATCCGACCTCCCACAATAGTACAATACATCCTCTCTATTTAGTTCATCCCAATGCACTTTGACCATATTAGCACCATCTTCTGTCAAACTACTGCAGTCAGGTAAGTTATCCACATTTATAATCGTAGAGACAGGTAAGTGATCAGATGTAGTCAAGTCATACAGAATTTCAACTTTTTCCAGACTTTCATGAGCATCGGCTGTACAGATTACATGATCCAGCCAAGATGTACATAGTAGTTAAGGCCACTTAATATAAAGTGTGACCCAAGATATAAATATGTTTTAATATATTGTGGTGTGGTGTGGTGTGGTGGTCTAAGCACATAACTGGTAATCTGGTAATCAGAAGGATGCTGGTTCGAGCCCCACAGCCACCACCATTGTGTCCTTGAGCAAGGCACTAAACTCCAGGTTGCTCCGGGGGGATTGTCCCTGTAATAAGGGCACTGTAAGTCACTTTGGATAAAAGCGTCTGCCAAATGCATAAATGTAAATGTAAATGTAACATGATTTTTGTGTGGTAATAAATTGCTTATTAACCTTTTCTGAGTAAAGTTACATCCCATTTTACAACTTTGTTGCCATGACGACGTAACACTGTAAACCCTGTAATAGTGCAAAAACAAATACACAAAGTTTTAACAGAATATAATGTCATGTAAGTGCTTTATAAAATTACAAGCCTCGCATTTCTGTTATTAAACCCTTTCAAAACTGGCCACATTCAATTAAATTGTCCATGCGTCACTGTAACCTCGATTTTTGTTTTTTAATTTTTAAAGAAAAGGAGGGAAGAATCCAAATACATTTTTCAGTAATCAACATTATTCCACCAATGCTGTGAATGACCTTAACTTGTATTGAACCTGGAACATTCCTTTAAGTTTATTGCTCCCACTACACTATTATCTTACACAATCTTTTAACCCGGTCTCATGACAAGCCGTAATAAGTTTGAGCCGTACGAGTTTGCTCGTCCAAAATCTACGACATTTTACACGAGTAGAGATAAACAAACCAATTACCTATTTTAGTAAGACTTTTAAGTTAAAACCCTGTAAGTTTTACCCCTTACCAAACCTAACCATAAAATCCTAAACCCCTTACCATAGCTAACCATGATTAAAATATGAAGAACATCATTTTGGATGACATCAACCCATGGAAGAACATCAGGGTTTGGTACGAGACGAGGGAAGAGTATTATAGGTTTTTTACATATAGTACTGCTGTTTGTATTGCTGAAACTTGGAATGAGTAACAAGATTTGTTCACAGATGTTTTCATTCTAAAATTTTATGTCTGTATTGTTTCGAATTAAAATTATTTTTTGTTTTGATTGGTTGGTCTCAATGGGAATAAAAGTCATACAAAATGTTTTGATTTGGCCATTTCTTACTTTGTACTTTCTTATTTCTAATTTTTGAGTTGTCCTGAGGCTAAGCTGACAATTTTGCTTCCCATGTAAGTTTGTCTTGTTTAAAATATGTTAAAATAGATATTTTTGCATAAAAACAAGACAAAAAAAAAATACATTTGTAGTGTTAAAATGCTATCTCTACATGCTACACTAACTACCTTTGTTGGTTGTTTTATGTCAAATATTGATATATTGTGTGTATCTTGTCCTTGATTGCCTATGCACTTCATGACAGGTTAATAAATTATGCCCCTTATGAAACTACCATTCTTGGAAAAATGGGTAACCCTAAAGTACCTTTGCTATCAGTGGGTGCAGTTGGTTGTTTAGGTTCTGGAGGGAAGATGGGTTTTGTGTTTAGGCTTAGACTAGAGTATGGTTTGAGGGAATGTAGGTCGGCCGACAGCTCCAGACTTTTTTCAAAATATCAGCTAAACAAACCAGGCCATGGAAAATCTGTGTCAGCACCAGTAGGCCTTTTACTGCAGATTGTACATGTTCTGTTTGGACATATAGGTCATTTTTAGCTTGATATGGTTTTACTTAAAAGCAAAATGGATTTTGAACCTCTTTTTCTGGACTGATTGAAGAATATTCTGAGGTTTGAACAATTAAGTTCTGAAAATATGAATTGTTATTGTCTACATTTTTCTTTTTATTGACTTGTTAAAGTCAGTTTTCAATATGAGCTGTTTTTTAATCTCTGTACGGCTGCAATTTGGCAAACCTGTCTGCTGTAGCAGACAGCAGTGACAATTCTGATAGCAAACAAAACAATTCTGACAAAAATCTGCTCTCTGTTCTTGGGTAATACCCAATGCTCAAGTCAGACCAAGGTGATTACGTTTTTTTTTTATCACAAACCACTTGAATAATGTTATTGGAAATGTTCTTTGATGATTACTACTACTGTCATTATGATGGTGCAAACCAGTGTAGCATTCACAACCAAGGGAATAGGACAGATACGACTGAAGACTAATTTAAGCATCTCTGATTGGCCATTGCCATTTAATTGCTCAACGGACATGTTTGTGATTGGTTAGAATAATCAATTGAAATAGAAACCATTGACGCAACAGGAGCAGACTTAAATTGAAACTGTAGTTGTCAGTTTTCAGGATTACATAATTGTGGCAGCCGTAATCTTAATCACGGTTAATTTTTCAATTAATTGTGCAGCCCTACAGACAGAAGTTCTGCTAATTTTCTGCAAATTCATTTAATTTTGAGTTAAAATTTTGGCTAAGTAATGTAAAATTGAATGAAAAAAAGATTATTACAGCTTAGTTACTGAGACAACCTACATACAGAGCCATGTTAAGCCTTCACGGGGACGGGGACAGGGCTAATGCACCTCTCAGGGCCCTAATCCAAGAACCTCTACTGTGCAGACTCTACTGTCTCATCTGCTCTTGTATTTCTTTTTATTTGGTGAGTGGTTGTTGTCTTGTATTCTTGTGTAGCAGAGATTTGTTTGTCCATCATCTCCAACTCTCCAAACTGTTTGCGTAAATCTTCTATGTCGCAAGTGATTGAAGCATTACTACAGCTGCCATTAGATCCAAGTCTTCTCTTTGAAGTACTTTGCTTGTTTTCAGGAACCTCTGCAGGATCTTGTTCCATAATATGCATAAAAATGCAGTCTCGAGTCTACCCGTTTTTATTTTTGCAACAGATTGCGCTTCATTATGATTAGCTGCGTTCCGGCTGTCATCTGTAGACAAGTTAAGCAAGATATCATTACATTTTGGTAATGCAGGCAGAGGGCTTTAGTGGCCTGTGCATGAGCGGACCATCGAGTGTCAGGAAGTCCTTTTAATGTCTCTAAGCGACTGTTTTCCTTTGGTTCAAGTCCATCAATAATATCTTTCCATCACTTAGGGGATGCTGAAAAACAAATTCAAGCTTGACTGCATAAATCACCAAAATTTACTGCAGCAATCCATCCATCCATCTTCAACCGCTTATCCGAAGTCGGGTCGCGAGCACTCAAGACTGTTTTTTCCTACAAGATTAAGGGAATGAGCAGTGTAGGGTCCAAGCAGCCAATGGGTTAACCTGTTGAATGCGAGCCCTCAAACGCTTGTAAACACCCGACATGTTAGATGCATAGCATTAGCAAGCGTTCAAATACTTGCACCTCTGCAGAAACATAATGGACCACAAATGTTAGTAGGCCTACAGGGGCCAAGTATGGGGTGGAATTGACGATTATTGAAAAATATTTAGAGCTCTGTACTTGAAGAATTATTTCAGCTTGAACTTGCTGTCCCATCAGAGCAATAAATTGGATAAAAAGGTGTTGGATAAACATGTTTATCCAAATCAAAAAAAATATGTCCCTCTCCCCTATTTTTTCATATGTTCTGCAAGGAAAAAGTTAAACTTACAAAAAATTTCCAGTATCCCTAAATAGTTGCCATTGTTGGGTGTCTCAACGTCTCCACGGAATGCAAGATCGCGCTCTGACAGGAATTGTATTACCGCGACCCCCTGTGTTAGGAGTTTTTGCCAATATTTCTGCTCTTCTCCGCATTGCTCTTTGAGTTCAGAGTCTATTCAAAGGGTCTGTTTCTGTGCAAACCAGGCAAGCTTGGCATTTGTACGAGCCTAACTTGATTCATGCTCCTCCACACGCTCGCACGCATGCTTCCAATCTGAAAAAGCGCAGTGAGAGAAAGAACTCCTAGACTGCCCAAATAACCGACAAAAGAAGCAATATATATTTACAGTCGAAGGTGAATAAACAGGCCATTCTCTTGACTCATTTTCTCCATTACGCATAGAACGTGTGAACACAGTTTTGCACAAACATCTTTTCTGGTTTTGTAGAATCGCTCTGATGCTTTGAATGGCTTAATTTGACATAACAAGGATGCTTTCGGCCTTTGCTAACCCAGTAACAACATAATTCCTCATGATAGGGCCCCAACAATCAACATCAGTGGATAAAGTATGATCATCTATAGGGGTTTGTTGTTGTTGGCAAGCATCCGATTCAAAAGTAGGTGACTGGCGGCACGTAGGCCTACCTAAATTGGGCGAGGCCGAGGAAGGCTGTTGTAGATGCAGTTGGATTTGTCTCGTTGTTGTTTGTATCAGCACTATCAACAACATTAAAACTCTTCTGAATTTTTTTAAGAAAGTCGTGAGCTTGGGTATTTTACTGAGAGTTTCTTCATTTCTCTGTCTATTCTGTTGTTGTCATTTTCTCTTTTGCGCCACTGTCATATTTTCGGACATTCTTGTGCAACATGCTGCTTAGGGGATATAACCATTAATATTGGTTATCCCATACATACCATCGCAACCCTGCTGCACAACGTAGGCCTATGGATAATTACCTGGACCAAAATGTGTGATTTTGAAATATAAATGGCAAATACTCTCTGGAGCCCTCAAGTGGTCGGGGCCTGGGGCTGCAGCCCATGTTATATACCCTGCCCACATATAACCAGTGTTATAGAGGTAGATATTGATCTTGTGTAGAGCAAACTCACAATCTATAGTGAACTCTGATTTGTCAATTAATCATTAATCAATTATTCTTTTATTTTTTGTAATTTAACAGATTTGTGATTCACAAATAAGTCTAAATGATTCATTAACAATTTGGCCTAACTAAGTTATCCTTATTCAGTAATCACAAGCGATGGGAAAGGTCATAAAAAAACTATGGAAATTCATCTGTCAAAAAGTGTTCCAACTCTGTTTAAAACTGTCAGTGTGCATATCGTAGTTTGACCTTGAGTATCCGAAGTAAAAAAATAAATCCCAATAGTGGCTTGTGCCCTCATGATGTGACATTCATTTTCAAGATGACAAGACAGGTGAAGACCTGTCAGCTCATCTCTGTGGTATAGACCTACATATCCATTAATCTTTAATTTGAAACTGCTTGCCCAAAATGACAAATAAGTTGCTTGAAGGCACTAAAGCATTTCTAAAAAATACAAATAATAAATAAACTTTAACCAAATGCCAAGACATTAAATGAAACAAATCCATTCAAAGAGGCAGTAAGGAATGCTGCACCATTTGGACAATCATACATTTGACTGTATATCACCTTATTGAAATTAAAGTTTAATTTTCTCACTTGTCAAGTGCCACAACGTCTGGCCCATTGGGGCATCATGACCTTTACTGGATATTGTGAAGATTCCAAATACATATATCCAGATATTTTCCCCAGAGGATCTATTCATGGCCTATTGACGAAATGATGATTACTGACAATGTGAGCATCAAAAACAACAATACCAAATGTACTGTATGGAGATTTGGCCAATTACTTACCAAACTGGCAAATCCAAACCAGCAACTTCTAAGCATCACCAAGTAGAATTGTAAAACTAATGTTTCTCTATCTTCCATTGGTTGGACATACTGGCTCACCCTATTAGCTTAGTCAAAGTGGCTGTGTTTAGAACAGAGCATCTCAAACAAACAGATATTCTGATAGCAATAGAGAGCTACAGTGTTTACATTTAGAAGGGAATCAACCTTCGAATAGCTTATAAAGTCTCTGCATACCACACTGAGATAGAAGAAAGTATTTTAACATTGAAAAAGATCAAACAATTTTACAGCAAATTTGCTGCATAAGTTTCTATAAAGCGTCTTTGACACTTGTGTATTGTATAAAAACAAAAAATACAAATGACTTGACAGTGGCAGCTTTGTTAAACAACCATTGTGCTGTCTTTTTAATGGTATGTTACAGTTGTACATATAGTTGCAAAATGATGATCTATGATGCGTGGCAAAAAACATGATATTGTGCTATCACACAAGATACTGTGAAGTTTAATGAAATTCCAGAAATATACGTTTTGGAGGATCAGTACAGTATACAATACTGTGCAAAAGTCTCAGGCATTTGTGAAATTTTTTTATAGGATGCTTTAAAAAATTATGCCATGAAATCATTTTTATTTATCAATTAACTTCAGTAAGTTCAGTAAATATACACTCACACACACATGCACAAACACACATAAAAACGCAGTATTTGGTGTGACCGCCCTATGCATTTTAAACAGCACCAATTCTCCTAGGTACATTTGCGCACAGTTTTTCAAGGTTTTTGGCAGATAGGTTGTTCCTTTTTCCATCTTGGAGAACTTTTCACAATTCCATGCATTTAGTCTGTCTCAATTTCTTCTGTCTCCATGTAATCCCAATGTTGAGATCCGGGCTCTGTTTGGGCCATACTATCTGTTGTATAACTTTGTTCTTCTTCTATTCAATTCTATTTGCAAAAGGAATGTTTGAAAATCTAAAACTGGTATTTCCTATTGACACACTAAAGCAGAAGATGTAAAATAATAACAAATGTTTTTGTGAAACATAGGGCTGTCACGATTATGAAATTTGACTGACGATAAATTGTCAAAGAAATAATTGCGATTATGATGATTAATTATCTGTTTTAGTGTTGTGACGATTAATTGTCTCGTTAAGGGCTTTCACGATTAATTGTCATAAAAATGTTCATATTTTTTAAGATGTGCTTATTACACCTTACATGTGTGCTTCATACACCTTAAGAAGTCATTTTTATATATTTAACTTCAAATAAATAAATCAAATAATACAATTATGGAATAAATTATGATTTCCTTTTAAGGCTTTAAAAACTTATGAATGACATGAAAAATAATGTTTTAAATATCAAAATATTCCTAAATATTTACAATGTCTTTCTTTTTCATCAACTTTAGTTTTGGTAAATTTTACATTTACACTTGTTTTGTGAACTCATATATTTTATTTTATTGTTGAAATAATGTTTTTTAATTAAATTTATATTGTATTTTTTATAAAATTATGCAATAGTAAAACATTTCCTAATTTCTTCACTTTCACATGTTATTTTAATGCTCTTTTTTTGGTCACGAAGCAAAACCTTTAAGATTTTTGTTCATTATCACTCCACAGAAATAGAGTTAGCGTGCGTGTCCTCTTTGTCACTGCATGTCATTAATGGGGCATTTCCACTGCATGGTACAACTCGACTCGACTCGCTTTTTGGGGGTTTTCCACTCTGGATAGTACCTTTCTTTCAGGAACTGTCTCGGCTGTTGGCCGCACAGCTGAGACACGGCTACCACTAGGCCTACCAACAATGTAAGGAAAAGTAACAAAACAAAATCAAGGAAAAGTGGAAGTGGTTCGACCAAATGGACGCTATCTAGACCAGCGAGCAATGGGAGGGAGAGTGCCCTGGACTTAGCTGTGAATTTAACTGTTACACTTGTGTAAAATCACCATTCAACAACTGCTTTATGCAGCACAATAACAGCTAGCGGTCCTGTTATTGTTTTGTTGTTTTGTGTCGCGTTTAAGATGATGTCACTGCAGTAGAGGCGGCGCAACTATGACGAACAGCCTATAATCCCACCCACGTTGAGGCGGCACTAAAAAGCAGTGGAAAAGCAAGCTCAGAAAAGTAAAGCGAGTAGAGTCGAGTCGAACCGTAACGTGCAGTGGAAAAGTGCCATAAGTCAGCATAAATATTTGCATAATCGTTTTAAGTAAAACCAGAGCACTTTGCATTCACTAGTAAAGTTTATAACCAATATCAGAGCACTTCAAACGCTCTTCAGGATGGGAGCTTGTTGACCTCCACGGTGCGGCTCAGTGACGCTCGGACTCAAGAGTTCAACTGAATGGCACACAAACGTGGAGTTCATGGCATTTATACAGTATATTCGCTTAAAAATCCCTTGTTTGGGCTTTTTAAATTGATTGGCATTTGAATGCCCAATAATCGTGGTTGTCTCAAATAACCACGATCAGATGATTATTTAATAATCGTGACAGACCTAGTGAAACACCTAATGTGCCTAAGTGTTTTGCACAGTACTGTAAGCCTTGGGTTATCTTTGTCACTCTCATATCTTATATGAGCAAGTGAACTTGTGAATTAAAATATAAAAGAGTTTGAAATCAGTGCTCTGATTTATTGATCTTAAATGTGCTTGTTTATCATAGTCCGAGACAGACCAAATTATCCTGTTAATTTCACCTCTTATAACCTTCACTGTCTCCACATGCCAGCATCTTGATTGAATACGAGAGATGTAAATGGTCTGGCCTTAAATGACTTCATTAACTGTCTAACAAAGCATTAGACTTGTGTTGAGTTAACATGGAAATCTGTAACGTTCAAGGATAGCTATTGTACATTTTAAAAGTTGAACATTATTTTCCGCTTTTCTTCACAATATTGCTTTACTACTTCTCAAGTTGTCTGTGCTTCTTCACATGATTTTTAACAAATCAATTGATAGAATTTAACTCTAATTTAGATGAAATTTCCAGCATGACTGCTTTGAAACTGATTAATGAACGGCCTCATCCTTTGAGGGCAGTTGTATTTAATGTCTTCCACAGCTCAGGGATAAGTAAGAGAACTAGGAATCTAGCTTCACTTTTGTGCTCTTTTGTACCTTCAGGGGTTAAAATTCTGAGTCCCCTGCTGTCACATCAGCAGTGATTTATGAAGTAATCATCACTATTGCCCTAAGTTCCTCATTATCACCCATCTCTCTCTCTCTCTCTCTCTCTCTCTCTCTCTCTCTCTCTCTCTCTCTCTCTCTCTCTCTCTCTCTCTCGCACTCTCATTCTCTCCTAACAAGCACAAATCTGATTGTGTTTTGTGCCTTTTCTTCTTGTTTATATTATAAAGAGCTCGGAGCTGAGATTTTTTTTGGTCTCAGATGGCCAATGCAGTAAATTGTACCTCAGGGGTGTTCTTTTTCAGATGGGATATTTTGCAGTGCTCCTTCAAGGAAAAGCTAACTCGAGCATCTGTTGAGTTGGCACCATTTGACCAAAACTGCTGCTTTAAAATCACAAGTCACAATATAATATTCAAAGTATTATAGCAAAGAGTTAAATAAAGTGTTTTTTTTTCCGTAGATGTATTGAAATGAATGAGACAATTTTACACAGTCTTAGTATCTTTTTAGGTGTAAAGTTAGGCAAAAGGTTTTACCTTGAAAAAATTATTAACATTATGGTGGGTTTATGATGCAACTATTTCAGGTGGGTTTATATTTTATGTCTCTGTTGTATTTATTTCATTTAATATTTTTGAGATGTTTGTTTCATTTAAGAGAGCCTAGACAGAGATATCCTGATGTAAAAGACTTCACATGCTAAATCCTTGCAAACATTTTTGACATGGCTAAAGTTCTTTATTATTATTGAAATCCCTCTCTATTCTTCCAAGTCTCTTTCTGGCTATTTTCTGTCAGTCTTTATATGTAGATCTTGAATGTTTCTTTTTTTTTTTTTGGCAATCTTTTTCTGTTGGCTTTTTAGATATAATGGTATGTGTTTTCTTTTCATTTCAGATTGTGCATTTCATAACTGGTCCTGTATTAGTAAAAAGAGAAGTAACCTATTGTCTGCTTCTACTGTTACCCACAGACATTCTTTCAAGCCACAAACTGAGTTAAATTTTCTCAGACAAGATAGGAGTCTTCATTTACAGAATTTTAAGCAGGGTTAGTGGGCTTTTCTTATCAGTGTCTTGTTCAAACCCCCTTCGTTTTCCTGAATGGCCATTCTTTGATTTGTTGAACAAGATAAACCACATGCATTATGTCTTGAAATTAACAGATCTGCAGTTTCCCACTGGGGAAATTCAGATTCATTACACCTTACAGATATGTAAAATGAGAGGGTAAATTAGTTTAGTAAGGTCAGTGCTCAGTCACAATTCTCAAATTGTAGGTTGTACAAAAAAGTGTCAAAACACTGAGAGCCAGATTAAGTTGCTTATTCATTTACCCTGACTAACATTTGCAGAATAATGTCACACAAAGTTTGTGTACACAGATTAAACACACAGAATAAACACAATCTGATGTTAATTATATAGGCTATTGGTTTATTTTGCTTTGTTTATTTCCTGTCATTGTGGTGTCAGGACAATCCATACAGCTGTTTCTTTTTCTTCAAGTGTTTGCTTTTTATTTTGGAGCTTGAATGGATAGGAACAACTTCATGAAGGTGGATGACAAATGTAAAATTTGGGGTGAACAATTAAGCTATTGTGAACTCCACAATGAAAAGAAAATCTTGAATATGATTTCATCAGTAGATTCTCTTAAAGCTCTCTCTGAAATAAAGTCTTCTAATAAAGTCATTTTGCCTGAATTTTGTCGCTGGAAGTGAACTGTCATGGTGTAAGCGGAGCAATTTTCACACCATACTGAGAAATCTCAGCTCAAAATAATAGCTGTCCTCAAGGCTATTAAATTATATACACTGAGTATCCATTCCTGCCTCCATGCCATATATGGTCCAACATGTGTAGTTTTAGCCTTTGGAAAATGGCAACTTCAACACATGTTTATCTTTTGGTGGTTTAGTTCGCTATGTACTATTCATGACACTGACTGCCAGCTTACAGGGGTATTTTACATTATTTATTTACCCATTTTTTTTCTTTCTTCACATCTGAGAACGACTAAGATGTGATCCAATCACATGGTCATGTGGATATTATTAAAAATTAATTTACTACATGCAAAATTTTGTGTGTTTTGTTAATGACTGGGTCAGAATACCCATGATTTCAAAGGATGTACTTTATTCGATGCACTGAAAATGCAAATCTTGTTTTTAAGGGATAGTTCACCCAACAATTTTAATTCTATCATTATTTACTCGCCCTCATGCCATCCCAAATATGTATGACATTCTTTCTTCACCAGAACACATTTGAAAAAATGTAAAATGCAAAAAAAGATACATTTTTAAGTACTTTTATAACTCTAAATCATAATTTCTGGTCAGCACCGGTATGCACGTGAAGTTATCGCATTGGCATGTGAGACATGTGAGAACTGTGGCACGTGCGATACATGGAAGAGAAGTGCTGTTTACAAGTGAGTAGGAGGAACGCTGCACAGAATCTTTGTGGATTTTTGTTTATATCTATATTTATCTGTTTGTTTGACTCACAATGGTGCAGAGGAGGAGAACGTGAGATTACGTAACATGCCAACGCGAATACGTCACATGAAAGACCGCGTGAACTCCACCCTCATGTGAAGCTTACCAGAAGCGATGGATTATAGATTAAAAAAAAAACTTAAATATTGATAATTTTCACACCAAAAGCGAATAGCTTTAAAAGACATTAATTTAATCACTGAAGTCGTATCGATGATGTTTATGCTGACTGTCTGTGATTTTTGGAGCTTCAAAAGTCTGATCACCATCCACTTGCATTTTAAAGACCTTCTGAGCTGAGATATTTTTCTTCAGTTTTGTTCTGCTGAAGAAAGAAAGTCATACAGATCTTGGATATCATGAGAGTGAATAAATGATGAGAGAATTGTAATTTTTTTTGGGTGAATTATCCCTTTTAGGATGTTTAGATATTTTCACTGGAAAACAAGACAGAACTATTGTATACTACTGTGTCATGACTATTGATTGAGAACACATTTCCCCTCTAGTGTTTGGTTTAGGTTAGTTAGGGAGTAGGGTTAATAAAATATGCATTCCTGTTGACTGTATTATCAGTTACAACTAAAAATGCTAGGCCTACTCACTTTTGGCGCCACCCTGTGGATTTTTCATCCAGAACACAAAACAATTTCATCAGTAAAACTTTTTACCAACAGCTGCCGAATTCATAGTGTGGACCATTAGACATTAACGAGGGAAATTACTAAGAATGAATTGCTACCGGTAAAAAAATAAAAAAATGCTGTCTACACTGGTTTTGTACCTGATTCACTAAAAGAAGTATGCAGATCAGGCAAATAGCCCCTGAACGCAATTTGCATGTACAATTCCGATCTTGCGGCTATATATTACATACACTTCTCTATAAGTAGATAATTATTTGATGAATTACTGCTGATATAATCGACCGAAAATGTACACAAACATCTCTTTTAAATAAAATAATATGTGTAATTTACATGAAAGGAGGCATATTTGTATGGACAGGAATGACATGGACATCATTTAAATAAGTCACAGTGCAATTTCAGTACTTGTTTCACCTGTTTAAACTAGATTGCGGGTGGTTCTTGAATAGGACGCAAGTTTTCGTGCTGAAATACCACATTCAAAAGTGCTGCAACTGTTTAATGAATTTGCCTCTAAGAACTCTTCCAGAATTTATTGTCCTCAGAATAGCTGCATCTTATACCACGCCTCTTTGAGCTTTCAATTGCTCTGGGCAATCTCCAGAACTTTTATATCATGTATCTGATTTTGAATTGATTTTCTGTAAATTACTTTACCAGAGCTGTTCACAATGTACTGTTGTTGTATTAATGAGACCATCTGGTTAATTTCAAACTCTCAAGTGACCCACAGCCATATGGAAACACAGGGTTGTAAATGTTTATATCTATTAGTTCATATACATTATAGTGCATGTACATTCATTCTCTGTACTAGAGTATTACTGTATCGATTACTACAGCATCCATATCGTGGTTTTCCCATTTACATCATTTTGTGGTTTGGAGCTCATAGAGAGCTTGAGAAGTCTGATCACTCAACACTTTCTCTAATGTTCAATTCTCTGGCTAATTCCCAATGCATCAACCACAGCTCCACCACTCTGAGACGTGAACACCATTATTTCTGAAGTTTATGAGGCACCACAGCATTAAAAGCCTCTTCTAATGGTCTTCCATCTCCATTGTGCTACTTCCATATACTCTCAAATCGACTTTGTTTTTCATCGCTCTTTATTGCCGTCTATTTGGCTCTGAGATTTATTGATATCTGTAAATGCATTGTCACTTTCAAACTGCAAATTATTCTGTACAGTATGAATATTTGTTCTTATTGAGAGAAAGGCAAGATAATATGGATTGAGTTTAGAGATAGGTAAATTACAGTGGTGTTCAGTGGACTTGTGAAACAAGGAGGCAAATTCTCCTTCTGAACTTGATAACAGTGTAAATTTGTTTTCCAGGTACATTAGATGTTTTCAAAGTTTATAACATTAAGCTCAAGAATAACCAATATAATAATTGTGTTTGTTTATATTAATATGATATTTATTCAAATGTAATCACATTTACTTTGCTATTTGTCTGTTTATTTTTACTAGTTTGATCCATTTGTGCAACATGATTGATGAGCATTATCCTGTTGACAGTGTAATCGGCCTGTTAGAGACATGTGGAGGCACTGCCTCCTCTCTGGAATGATCTTAAGAAAATTAAGTGATTGTGGCCACATTTTTGCTAAATAATATTACATGGTTCATTACACGTATCGCTGCAGTTTCGAGGTGAAATGTTCACTTATGGGTGCTAAAAGCAAGTTACATGTTCTTCCAAAAAGATTTTAAGGTTAATGCTCTATGGAGTTTCAAACGAACACACTTACCTCGATAACTTAAACTTTTAACCAAAACATAACCAATAGTGTCATAAAAAGCAAATGTGAGTTGATGGAGCATTAACCTTAAAATCTGTATCTGTTTTTCTAGTTTTAAATAAGCAAATCTGCATACCTACCTTCCTACACCTAAGCCTAACCGATAGTGTCATAAAAGCAAATGTAAGGTAAAGAAAACAGACTTCCTTATCAGGGATGTGCACGAGTACTCTGAAGTGGCAGCAATGAACGATCATAAAAACGATGATTGATAATGAAAATGGGTGGCGTGACTTTTCACTCAATTTTAAATTGAGTGACAACTGTACACACGTGTCAAAAAGGGGCCTTATTTTTAATTTTGAGAATGATTGTTGTGATTTTCAGTGGTACCTTGATTGTCAACAGTGATGTCTCATAGCAACCAAACTGATAACGATGCTGCAATACTGGTGTTTGTTCTACAGGTTTAGAAGTTATAATTAACTATCTTTTGAACACCTGTCTCTGCAAACATTTGTTAAACAAGTTTTATTATTATTTAATGTAGAAACTTTACTCATTAATCCAAATGATTTAATAAAAGTGAATAATTATCATTGAAAACATTGGCAAAATTTACTCACAACTTTCCAAGTTGGAAGTCAAGTAGCATTCCTTTGCACTTTTCCCATTGGAAAGTTCAGAGTTAAATGGAAAGAAGAAGCAATAATCACAGCAACGAAATCCAACAGATCACAGCAGGACTTTCTGTATGGGACAGAGATGGCGCTCAACACGCTAGAGAAGCGCACACACACCAGGCTAGTTCTTCCTTTCAAACAGCTCAATGGAGCTCAGCTGAATGGAACAGGATGCAGGGTCTTTAAAACAATTTTTAAATGAACACGTATTAAAAACGCGACAGTTATGGTTTATCAGGTATTGGTTTGCTGACCCATGGTTCAGCCCCCATTCCCCCGGAGTAGACAAAATGACCAAAATGAACATCCCCAATCCTTATCTTAAACCCCACACCTAAACCTAATCGACAGTGTCATAAAAGCAAATGTGAGATTAAAAAAACGCAATAGCTGAAGCAACCACATAATTTTGTGGCACTTCTTTGACATTTTCACCTCACATGTCAACTTTGTTGGACTCATTCCCCTATCTTCTATGCTCAAAGTATAATGCTCTATCAGTTGCACCTATAACATGCAACTAAGTCACTCTTGAATAAGCTTGGAAACGTAGAATGTTATGTAATTCAAGTGTTACATTGTGTCTTCTTTGAAATCAAGTGTTGTATTTCGAAGTCATAATATAGTATTGTGTGGGAAACAGAGTGAAAAATAAATGTTGATGAAGTGTTAATCTGCTGTTTTACTCATGATTTGAGTGAAAGCGAAGAAAATTCATTGTTGTTGCACCTCTAGTGTTTCTTTCAACAGAAAACGGCAGCAATACTTAGAACAAGGTATTTAAAACACATTTAGCTAAATATTTGTTTTAGTAAAATGATTCTATTAGACCACATTGCTCCCCTCATGTAACTTTATCGCCCTGTGTTTCAATATTACCTCCTCACATTTATGTCTTTATAAATGTCTTTATTATGCTTTAGTACCTCTATGAGGACAAAATGTGTCACTTCAGAAAAATGAGTTCTTTACCCCGTTTGATCATTTACATTTTACATTTACATTTATGTAACTTTTATCCAAAGCGACTTACAGTGACTTACTTATTACAGGGACAATCCCCCGGAGCAACCTGGAGTTAAGTGCCTTGCTCAAGGGCCCAACAGTGGCATCTTGGTGGTGCTGGGGCTTGAACCCCTAACCCTGAGCCTCAACCACTGAGCCACCACTGATCATATTTTGTAATTTTTTATTTTATTATTACCATTCTGTTTTTGTTCTGTTTTCTTTTCCAGTTTTTTTGAGGAGGTGCTGCCTCCCTTGCCCCCCATAGATAATGCCCATGGTTAGGTTTGGACATCCTCTGAGTCAAATACTTATATCAATACTTAAAACTCCAAAGAGGATTGCAGTATTCAGTTTTCCGTGTCTGCCAGTCATATTGCAGCTTTGAGGTGTTCAGTTGTGAGTGAAAAAAAAATTGTGTGTTCATTTGGCAGATGAAAAAGAAAACTGTTTGAAAAAATGCTTAAAGGCACATATACATAAAGCAGAAGCAGTGCAGAACCAACCCAATGTCTTAACATCACTATATTAAAGCCCGCAGACTGAAAAGGTATTTTCTGAAATAGATGTATTGTGTATTTTCAGACACAACTTGCATAATGCATTAGAATATTATGATTGCTCTTGGCATGTTGGATATTTTTCTGGGTTTCTTGCATCTGTGTTCTGATAAGATCACATTGTATCACATTGACTTCTTGACATTTAATTGATCACAGCTCAATAAGTTTTAATGAGACATTTTACATTTACATTTATGCATTTGGCAGATGCTTTAATCCAAAGCGACTTGCAGTGCACTTATTACAGGCACAATCCCCCTGGAACAACCTGGAGTTAAGTGCCTTGCTCAAGGACACAATGGTGGTGGCCGTGGGGCTTGAACCAACGACCTTGTGATTCACAGCCCTGTGCTATTGTGATGTCAGGTGACATGATGTCAGGTTTATTGAAGTACATTGCACCTACAGCCTAAAAGGTGGAAGTTTACATAATTATTACATGACACTTTCCTTCAATAAGGTGCACATTTTTTTACATAAAATATTATCAAACATTAAACGAACCTAGTATGAAAAGTAGCTTGTTTTTAAACAGCAAATGTCTGTTGTAGGAATTTTGGTAGTGTAAATGCACACGGTATGGAGCAACCAACACCAGTGCCATTTTGTTACATGTAAACAAATGCACAAATAACAACCGTCACATTCAGTTTGTTGTAACTCAACGTGGCACTTGTGATTTTAATGCATTCAAGGCGAATCTTAATGCACAAATAAAACGGCATGCTTAACAGTTTGCAGCGTGGTTTTATCACTCTAGTTCTATCAGAAATACTCGGAACAACATAGCATAAAGGGAATAACAATTTATTGATTATAAAATAATAAAATAATGTCTCTGGCATAAGCCGATAAAAGTTTAATGAACCGTCAAAACCGTCAAAGATGGCAGGAGCGAAGAGCCTACCCCAGTCAGACAAAGACTTGCTGGTGGTGGTGGGGTGGAGGCGCTTGACACATTGACACCTGAAGACAGCAGAGTGGTTGGCTGCTGGCAGACCTTTACATCAAGAGATGAACAGTGATGGGTTAAAGGAAATTATGAATGAACTGATGACGTGTACCTGACAGAACTACCGTTTACGCTTCCATTTCTTTTAAAGAGCAATTCAATTTACAGACAACTCTCGTAATTGTTTTATGGAATGGCGCTTATACTTTCAACTCATTTGGAGCAAGATGAATCTATATTTAATCGGAAGGTTCACTGTGGCTGTTTAAACAACAACGCAATTTGATCAAAGCAGATTTCTGTCAGTTTCTGGTTACACAACAGGGTCTAACCACTGACGGTACACAGATTTACTGCAAATCTCTAGCGTGATTAAACATTTACACTCCCTTTCAAAATTACACCCGGACAATGATGCACATTGTAACAAAAGTTATTTTCAAATTCGCTCAGCGAGCAGGCACAAAAATGCGAACATCTACTCCAATGATTGCACCACAGACATTTAAGATAGACTAGTTGAATGTCATCAATCTAGCTATAAAATAAGGCCATTTAGAAAGAGATAGAGGAACATCGCTCGTCTCTTTTCCTAACCGCTCTGCGAGGTGAACTCTCATCCTATCAGGGGGAAATTTCTAGCTACTTTCGTGGAGTCTTTCACTTTATTCCGTAAGTTGTGACTGGGTTTGTTTCATCAGCGATTTCAGTTCAATTCATGTGCTCTTTCTGTGCTGAAGGCTGCGTTAAGCCTTTAACTCATAACAGGGAGGTAATACAAGCTCTTGCTTTCTCGTTGTCATATCAAGCTGGCGCATAATACATACGTCACAGATGCAGCACTTTAGACTAGTTTCATGTGTTTCTGAGCTGATTTTTAAATTAAAAGAAAAGAATGACTACGTGAATAAAAAGACAAGCAACTCATTTAGATTTTTCCCACCATAATAATGTAGGAATTGTGATAGTATAAATGCACGCGAAATGGATTAAAGTGTCCGTGTACCTTCATCATAATATGTAAGGAATTTTATAATGGAATTAGCCATGTTTGACCACCATTATAAGAAGGATAAATGACAAATAATTGCATTATTTGTCTGAATAAAATTCTTCACCATTAAAATTGTAATACAACGGCTTGTTGTATCCTCTCAATTCTTATTGTAAAGAATTAGCTTTAATAAGGGAATTATGATTAATTCACTTATTGGAGTAATACTAATACTATTCTCATGGCTTATTGAAAATAATATTACAAATATGTTTAGATATGATTTGAGCTTCAGAGCGCAGATCATTTAAAAATCAAGTGAGAAGATTATATATCAAAATATACCACAGTCAAATTAACTTTGAATACAAACAAGACATTATTGCTAATCTATGACATAAAATTAACTAATACAGATAGACAAGCATAAACAGGTTTGAAATGATCGGTACAGAGAAATTGAAATTCATGGAGTCCATAGACAACGCCATGAGATACTTCTATTAGTCTAACTTGATTTGCAATCGTGTAACTCTAATTATATTAAAGAGACACCAGTACTTTCAGCAAAGTCTGGAGATGTACTTGCGTTTCCTTGTGTTTCTTTGTGTTGCTTGGTTCTTTGGCTCTTTGTAGAAAGTTCTGGTTGTTCTGTCGATGTTTTGGACCTCTGTTAAGATCGTGGATGTCAGGTTGTTGCTAGAATGATGAAGCAGGATTTGAAGCAAAGCCTTCCACCAGGAAGACTCTTGACTCAAGTTATGTGTGTGAGTCATAGAGCAGAGAGTGAGAAGAGTTTCCTCAGAACTTCGCAGAGAAGGCTACAAGCCACGAGGGCAAGAGCGTGGAGGATAAATGGAACTGAAGAGGAAGAGAGCTGAAAAGAGCAAGCAGAAGAGGAGAGCGTTTGTCCGAGGCGGGGAGACTTTGTACTGTTGAAGTTTACCACGCTCCAAAGGTGTCCCGAGCAAATCAGAAGCTTCTTTTGAGAAGTCCTGTGGTCATTCCTCTCCCTTGAGATAATTTAATTTACAAGCCTTTGTCTTAAATATACTCAGTTTCCCAATTAAAAAGAGAGCATACTTTATCATTAATTTTATATCTTGTAAACGGTGCAAGAGACATGACATTCGTTAACATCAACATTCTCTACGTAAAGGGACAATCATTTACATATGAAACATGACATACTTTATCCTTGTAGTTAGTTCACCACATATTGAATCCTAAAGAATTTATTGTAATACATGAATCATGTATGCATGAGGTCAGAATAATGCATTCTATAATTTTAACTACACAAGTATAATGTGAGTTGTTTTTTTTTATACATTTTAGCATATAAAACCTGGTTCTGAGCATTGTAAAGTGTGAAGTTTCATATTTTCAAGCAACTCATGGATTCAGGATGCCGTCTTTTGGTCAGGAAATGACCAAAGAAGAAGTCTCATGAGTTTGCAAACTCTATTACTGCATGATTTTCACCCATGTCAAAATTGTAACATTCCTAAAATTAGGACACCCAAGAAATAACATTGTTTGAAACCTACACTTGTTGAAAAATAGGAAAGAAAAGATTTCAAGCACCCCCCCTCCTTTTTTTTTTTTAAAGCCCTATTTTGTTCCTTATTCATTGAAAGTGCCTATTATTGTTTTTGAGTAACATTATTGTTACAGCGTTGTCAGTACAGACTGAGACATTCCTGGATGGGAAAATTCTTATCACATTTGTTTAGCATCCTGGGAGAAAGTGAAAAATGATGCAATCAGCCAAAATTGCTTTCAGATATTTAGTGGCACTTTTGCTCCTGAGTGAAGATCAATAAAAGTGTCAGCACATCAATACTTCAAACCATCTCATATAATTTCCATTGCCAGCAACACGAGTAGAGGTTTGTTTCCTTGTGTGTAACTTTTGACAGTGTAGGATATTGCTCTCAAACTTGGGCCATTTTAGCACTTGGCAGTCAGTTCGATCAAATCTTGTTTTCTGGAAAGTCACAAGGGCTTCTCCCTCAGTATACCAATGTACTTTCCTACCTATGCAATTTGCCAAATGATGTTGACATTTATTGGGTGCCCCAGGCAAGTCTATGGTATCAAAAATTTGGCAGTAAATCATTCTCTTGAGGCTTACAGGTTCAGGGCCATTGGGGTTTTTGCAGAGGTTACAATGTAGGTTGCTTAGAAAATGTGTCCTTTAGGAGCTCAGGTCACCCTAAACATAATACTGGCAATAAATAATTTCACACTGTACAAAACAGGATATATATATACAGTTTATATAGAATTGTTACTTTCCATACTGACTCTACCATTTCTTGGACAGTATATGCTTTCCTTGTTTCTCTGTGCTTTTTGGCATCCTCTTTAACTTAAAGACCAAATTAAAATCTAATAGCTTTAAGGTCATCGATGTAACCTCAATTTCACAAAGGTGTTCAGTGCTGCTTTATAATTTATTATGGTTTAGTTATGAAATTCCTGGTCTTGGTACTCTGTGCTTATTCTTGTACATGTTAAAACTGATTATATTCTCTCTTTTTTCTGTTTCCCGCTGGTGGTGGTTATTATTCTCCCACTAGGCCAGTAGCTGTTTGTGGCAATGCATGAGGCTTCCCATTCAGGGACATATCTTTAATATTTCAGTAGCATGTTAAGTCAGGAAGTGTTGCCCCCTCAGGTTTGCCCTGCATGGGGCCAGAGTGAAAACTAGGCTAAGCAACACTCAAAGGACACTGAAGGGGACTGGCAGGAACACCATTAGTCCAATGCTGGTGTCTGTGTCTGGAAATATTGTAGCAACACGAATCACAGGCAGGAAACGTGAATCTGTCTCTGCACTCCCACAGTGTATTCTGATTCTGGAGATATGGAAAGAAACTAGGGATACACTGAAATGAAAATTCTTTGGCAAAACCGAAAATTCACTTGGCCAATAGAAAAAGACAAATTAAATTGAAAACCAAAAATGTTTATGTAAAATGAGACATTGTTAGGAATAATTGAACAAATTCTAAATGTTGGTGTTATTAGGGATGCACCAAATAAACTTTTTATATAACTACACTTTCAGTTCAAAATAGAGTAGACAAAGAAGAATTACATAGAAAAATGTTTATATGATAAAGATAACTTTTATTGTTAACAACTCAACTGGATAATGCAGCAGCAAAATTAACAGTAATTTCAGTGAAAATCTTCAGTGAACATGAAGCCAGATCTATTGGCTCTTTTTTCCCCTACTTTGTATGTGGACCTGAAATATGGAATGGATACTTTTGTGTTCACTTTAGTTGTGATGTGATGTGCTGATTTCTGTATCCTGAGCAGAGTGTGCTACTGTGTGTGTGTGTGTGTGTGTGTGTGTGTGTGTGTGTGTGTGTGTGTGTGTGTGTGTCAACAACAGAGCAGCGCTCATTTACTAAAGCGCACTGCGTATGAAGAGTGAATATTTACTTATTAAATACATCCTTTGTGATTTCACAAAACTATTGTATGGCTTAGAGACTTTGAGTATAAAATGAGTCATGAGTCACTTTTATGGTGTTTTTATGATTCTTTAATGTCATATTGGAGCTTTACAGTAACGACCATGCCACACAATAGCACACAATACCAGAGCACTGGAAGATGCTCTTTATTAATGTGCTAATGACCAAGAGAGAGGTCACAGCACTTGACTGGGAATGTGGACTTAATGTGCAACATAAACAATGCTTTTTCTCCATGTGTTTCTGTTGCTGGATTTTAAAGTAATGGTTGCTTCAAGTTTTCTGCCTTTTTTCTCTCATTTCACTGAACATCGAAAATTTTATTTTATGCAATTTTTGGCCAAATTGTGGTGCATCTCTACATGTAACATGGCCTTATATTTTACCTGCCAATCATTAGTATAAGAAATAGTGACTTTTCCACTTTAAAAGTATGTAGTCATAGATGTCCACTAGAATATTCTTAACACAAATACACAATTCAAATTATCGAATTAATCAATTATTTTATAAAAAAATGTTTTTATCGCTGACTTGTAAAACTGCCAATCCTCAATATTTAATCAATATTTTAAATATTAATTAATATTTTATATAGATGGAAATATATACAATTTACAATAAAAATTATGCTTTATCTTTAAGAAACATTTAAACTTTCTCCTGGCAGAGGGATGGGTTTGATTTAAAAAATACACATTTTATATAGTTTTTTACTTTTGTCAGCACCACCAGATATTTATGAAAATACTATGTCAAGGTCAGCCGCCAGCCTAAAGGTCCTCTTTTCATTTTTCACCTGCTATGAGTTCAACAAGGTCATACAGGCTCTGGTAAGTTGTTAAGTTTGTTTAGAAAGTCTGATGGAGTTCACAAAATGTACTAGCTACTAATGGGCCTCAACCATATACAGAAATGCAACAGTGAGTAAAACTCTTGTGTGCAGTTCCGAGCAACATAGCTGTCATGACAGTGACGAGACATATAACAATTACAATAAACAACATATTTTCACAACACAATGAACATATCAAATGTACACATAATTACACACAAAACAATATACAAATAATAATATACAATGTACAGTGTACAATACACACAATATAGAATACATATACACACAATATAGAATACACAGTATACAATAAAAATAGTATATATAAAATAAAAAGTAGGTTGTATTGTGCTGTATTGACATTCAGGCTGCCGGTTGATAGTCAGTTACCAGTCTGTTGTTAAGAGAGAATTTAATTATGACAGTTCAGTGTGAGATAAGAATAATAAAGTGCAGTGCTGATGTATATTGATCATGAGAGTTCAAAAGTCTGATTGCTTGAGGGAAGAAGCTGTCATGAATTCGGATGGTGCATGTCCTGATGCTTTGATACCGCCTGCCTGATGGTAGCAGTGAGAACAGCCCATGACTCGGGTGGCTGGAGTCTCTGATGATCCTCTGATCTTTTTTCACACACCGCCTGGTATATATGCCTTGGAGGGAGGGAAGCTCACCTCCGATGATGTGTCTGGCAGTTCGCACCACCCTTTGCAGGGCTTTGCGGTTGAGGGCAGTGCTGTTGCCATATCAGGCGGTGATGCAGCCAGTCAGGATGCTCTCTACAGTACTGGTGTAGAACCGTGTGAGGATATGGTGGTTCATTCCAAACTTCCTCAGCTGTCTCAGGAAGGAGAGGCGCTGGTGAGCCTTCTTCACAATGGCCTCAGTGTGGACGGACCATGTGAGTTCCTCAGTGATGTGGACACCTAGCAACTTGAAGCTGACTCTGTCCTCCAGTGCTCCATTAATGGTGATGGGGCTGTGTTCTCTGTCTTTTCTCCTGAAGTCCACCACAAGCTCCTTGGTCTTACTGATGTTGAGGGAGAGGTTGTGCTCCTGACACCAGCATGTCAGAGTGTGCACCTCCTTTCATCATTGTCAGTGATCAGACCTACCGTCATATTATCAGCAAACTTAATGATGGTATTGGAGCTATGTGTTACCACACAGTCATGTGTGTACAGGGAATACAGGAGTGTGGCCTAGAACACAGCCCTGTGGGGCTCTAGTGTGAGGGTCAGTGATGAGATGTTGTTGCTGCCCCTTCTAACCACCTGGCATCTACTTAAAAGGAAGTCCAGGATCCAGCTGCACAGCGAGCTGTTTAAGCCCAGAGCCCGGAGTTTCACATCAAGCTTGGAGGCCACTATGGTATTTAATATGCTGAGCTGTAGTCTGCAAACAGCATTCTCTCATGTGTTTTTCCAGGTGGGAGAGAGCATTGTGTAGTGTAGATGCAATGTCGTCATCATCAGTGGAAAGGTTGATGCGGTATGCAAACTGCAAGGAGTCGTGTGGACCAGGAATCGAACGCCAACCCTGCGATTAACGGCCGACCCGCTCTACAACCTGAGGCACAGCCGCCCCAATAACTTATACTCCCATAGAGTTCCTTGAGTGCCGGTCTGTGTCGGCTTGTGGGGGAATGTACATAGCTGTGATAATCGGCATTGAGGTATTGTAAGTCCGTTGTACTATTGCTGAACCAATGTCCAAAAATGTTTGTCTATCTTAGACCATTAGGCAGACAACACCCAAGACAAAAAAAAAAAAACTTAAGAATTGTGGA